>NC_079509.1:37212896-37512896 GCF_030052815.1 Hevea brasiliensis | reverse complement strand
TGAGTTGTGGACATATGGATTGTGAATATAGAAGTGTGTTTTGAGCCCTTTTGCAGGTTGGGTAGGTCCTAGGTATAAGGGAGACTCTGCCGGATTTTCGGCATGACTTAGGACGTATTGGTCTTTTTCTTTGTTTGTATTGAGTCAAATTTATTAAATGATTGTAATAAAATTGTCAGGTGAGCCGGGACAGCCTTCTTCCTCCGCCCAGCCGCCACAGTGATTGTCGTCAAGTCTGTGAGTAAAATATTAATTTTAATTGTAATTTCGATATTATTATATGTTCAGCCTGCCCATGCATCACTTATATGCATATATTTATGTAGTTAAACTCTAGGCACGATTTATGATGCATTGATAATCATAAAGTGCCATGATGTTATTGTGGTAATTTGGAGCGGTGCAGCGCGTTGGCGTGCGTGTGATGTGGTGTGGACTATGGATAGGACGGGTAGTCACGGCTTGAGTTCTTCGCTGGGACCCGATCCTTCGAGGGGTAGTCACGGCTTGAGTTCTTCGCTGGGACCCTCGATTTGGTTTATTAAGCGAAAGTCCGGCTTGAGTTCTTCACGGCACGTGTTGGATTTAAGAGAGCTGTATAGGGGATCAGCTCCCATATGTTATGATTGATGCTACAGGGTGCGTGAGTGCTCCAAATTACCTTTTTGATGTTATGATGTGAAAATGATGTTGATGTTGCATTACACTCTACAGGGTGCATTAGTTTTAGATAGTTATAGAGATTATGGTTAAAATTGATATTTTACTCTCTGAGTCGAACGCTCACTCCTGTTCAATATTTTTTTCAGGCTACAAGAGGATTTTATTTTGGTTAACCTGCTTTTCTCCTTCGCAGGTTGTTTATCAATATTTGTGTAATTTTATTTACTCATAGAATTTCCGCATGTGTTAGAAGTATTTATTTGATTATGGTCTGTAATATTATTATCATGTTGGACCTGTAAACGTATAATGATATGCATGTTTGATGGATTGGATGAGGGAGCTGAGCTCCCATTTATTTTTATGAGGATATGAGTATGTGGAGGGTGAGCTGAGCTCCCCAATTGAGTATTTATTATGTTTACAGGTCGGGTGAGTCGAAAACTCCCCGTTGGAAAGTCCATTTTATGGCCGGACTCTGTCCGTTTGTTTTCTTGATATTGGGCCCAAATGGGCCTTAGAGTTGGGTTAATGAACAATTAGGCTTACTACGGGCCTCGGGGGCTTTAGGCTGGCCCAGGTCCTAGTGTCGGTCCGGCCCATAGGTTGGGTCGTGACATTGGATTATTGTGTTGACACTTGATCTGTTCCTCTTTGAATATATATTCTAGTGCTTCTTTTTCTATAGAGATTGCATCTTATTTTGTTCAAAAAATACTTATTTTGGTGTTAATGATCCTTGGGTTCCATTAGAGGTCTACATCCTTAGGCAATGTTCATTTGGGTGCCTATCAACATATCCACAAAAGGTGGAGTAGAATGAGCTAGCATGAGCAGGTAAAATCCAGATTAATCCGAAAAAGGTACTATCCTTTATTCTATAAATAGGTTCACATCAATATTCAAGGTACACAATTCTATTTTTTTTTTATTAGTATTTGCTCTCTTTGGCATTTATTAACTTGAGGGTTGAAGTGGCCTAGCTCAGGCCATCGACCTCACCTTCTTCTCTTGATTGAAGGCAACATTTTGATCAATCACTAACTTAAGAATTCCAGGCAACATCAAATATAAATAAACTCAATATTAAACAAAGCACGTATGGATGATATCATTAAAAAAATATTTTTTTGTTAGAATATCATTGTGAGTATGTTGAAATAAATGATTAGCTAATACATTATTGGCCTTACTAATTTTTCAACTAAGTCTTAATAGAAGATAACTAATGTTATAAACAAAAAATTATTAAACACCTAGGTTAATTAAAGCTTATACTATTAATTTTAATCGTACTCAATCATAATTATTTTTACCCATATATCTAAATTATAATCAACATTAATTGAATACTAATATTTTAGATGAAACGTGGGCTAATAAAAAATAATCTACCCACATAATAATTAATAGGCTAATATTTAAATGTTATTACAATTTTTATTAAACTAATTCTGTAATTAATCATATTGGCTCATAACTTTTAAATATTATAGATGGATATGTTTAATTCTTTGGGGGTCATAGCATGCCCATTAGATTAATGATTGAAATTACACATACCTTATTATTAATAAAAATAGTACTCAATTTTTTTTTTGAATCTATTAAATGTTTATTAAATTTTTAGCTAAAAAAACCAATGATGGATATCTATCAAAATTTATAAATGTGTAAAAAAATATCAATTTTAATTTAAACTCTTTATTTTGTTTTTATTGATTCAATAAAAAAAACTTAGGTTATTGTGTTTAATTGGATATAATATAATATTTTCAAAATAAGTAATAATAGATATATAGCTACAATTAGATTTTTTTTTATTCGCCACATTAGCTATATTCAAATTATTTTTAATATAACAAGTTGGACCAAATTATTTAACAATATAAAGTTGGTCAATTATTTAATTTTGATTAAAAAATTTTAATATTAAAAATATCAATTAAACAATTATAACGTTTATTAAAAAATGTAAAATTTCATATTATTTGCCCAATTTAACAGTTAGGCCTAATTATTATATCCATCTAGTTGCATATCTTAACTAGTAGAATGCCCATACTATGCATGAATTATTATGTAATTTTAAATTTTTAATTATTATCTAAATAGATTATTATTATTATTATTATTATTATTATTATTATTATTATTATTATTATTATTATTATTATTATTAATTTCTATTCAAATTTCTCTCTTATCTAATTTAATTTGAATAAATTTTGCAATAGTAATTTTTTCATTAATTTATGGTATAGTTATTAAAATACCTTATTTAATTCTTTTTATATATAAATTAATTATAATTTCTATGATTACTTTGTTTGAAATGTAATAATTACTTTATTCACAAAAATAATTTAAACATTATCAAATTTTTATATTTTATCTTATAAATTTGTGTAAAGTGATTTTTTTTTTGGAGTACTTTATAGAAAATACATGAGATTAATGAAAAATAATATTATTTCCAATAATATATCAATATAATATTTTTTGTAATTAATATAATAAAAAAATTATTTTAAATTAACAATGATGAATTGTTGAATTATTTAAATAATATAATAATAAATTTATGATATAAAATATAAAATTTCATAAAAATCAAGTTTTTAAATAAATATACAATATGTGTATATCTTCATTTCTATTAATCTAACAAATTTTACAAAGACATACCTATAATTTTGATATTGTGACTTATTTTTTCAATTAATTTTACCCATAGTTATAATCATATTTATCATCTCTCTTTGAAATTCTGTAGCTATATAAAAATATAGTTAAGAGATGATATATATATATATATTCCGAAGAGAATGTAACGTTGCATTCTCTTTCATAATAGTTACTCTATTAATACTACAGTAATTAGTTATTGTTATAAGATAACTTATAATATTTTGACATATATTAATTATATATATTTATACCTATATTATATATAGATAGATTTTAATAATTTATATTATGAAATCTTTATTAAAAGTTTGAGAGATAAAAGTATTAAAAATAAAATTTGAAATAATTAATAAAAAATGTAGAACATTACATTATTTTTATTTATTAAAATTAAAAAATATATAAAAATTAAAATTATTAATAGCCACGTGCATTAGTATGAATAATTCTCATCTAACACATGACATTCTCTTTTATAGTATTATCATGTAACATTCTCTATTATATGTAATTTATACATTGTTTAATAGTTGTCCTATTAGTATTATAATAAGTAGTCATTATTATAAGGTGACATACAATATATTAATATATATTAATTACATATATTTATATCTATATTATATATAGATAGATTTTAATTATTTCTATTATGAAATCTTTGTTAATTTTATCATAATTGAAGGCAATTGAATAATTATAATAAAAAATAGATTTGTAAAATATTTTTTTCACCAAAATTTTTATTGCTTTATATAAATTTATGATAGAAAATATAAAAATTTCATAAAAAATTAAATTTTTAAATAAACATACAATATATGTATATCATCATTTCCATTAATTAATTAATAAATTTTATAAAGATATACCCATAATTTTAATACTGTAACTTATTTTTTTAATAAACTTTATTCGTAATTATAATCATATTTATCATTTATCTTTGAAATTCTATGACTATATAAAAATATAGTTGAGAAATAATTTATATATAAAAATATAATTATTAACTAAAATAGGAAAATAATTTTATTAAAAAAAATAAAATAATGGACAATCAAAATATTAGTCTGGGATGTAGTTACACTATCCTTAAAATAATTATGGCACAAATCACTATCCTTCAGAATTCAACGAACTCTTTCTTATTATAGGGTATCAGGAATCAGTAGAAATAAAAATAATTTTTCATAATTTAGACTAGTGAATCTTGAATAAAGATAATAAAAATAAAGCAAATCGGAAAAAGAATTTAAGAACAAAATATAAGAAAAAATATTTTCTAATTAGAGAATTAACAATTTTATCATAATTAAAAGCAATTGAATAATTATAATAAAAAATAGAAAAAAATTAATGAAATTAAATTAATTATATTTTGTAACTAGAGAATTAATAATTTTATCATAATTAAAAGAAATTGAATAATTATAATAAAAAATGGGAAGATTTAATGAAATTAAATTATATGCAAATAGGTTTAATGTATGAGATATTTAAATAGATAATATTGTGATAATGATATAAAATTCTCTTCAAAAGTGAAGACATGTTTAAAATAGTAAAATGATAAAAAGTTCACATTTATTATTTAATTAATGTGAAATAAATTGTCTGACAAAAAAAAAGTGAAATAAATTGCAATCAACCTTACTAAGCTAGGCCAAGTTGAAAAATTGATGGACCAATTTATTCTAGTAAACTACTTAAATAAAATAACATTTTTAACTAAGCCATATTCAAATAATTGCCATTAATTTTTAATTACTTTTAGTAATAAAAAAAATAAATTGCAAGTAAGGTACATAAATCAGGTTTAGTTATTATATTTACATTTAATAGAGTAAAATCGTCATTTATTATTATTATCCACATTCTTTCAATTAGTTCACTAATTTTTTATTGGCACATAATTTTAGAATATTACCTCATATATCTAAATTTTATAATCAACTAGGTTATTATGGCTCATTAATTTTTTAAATGTTGACCCATTTAATTCTTTTTAAATTCATTTAGCTTATTTAGTAATAATAAGAATTAAATTTATTACGTTTATGTACTGTAGGTCTGAATATTCTTACTCTAATTTACTTTGATTAGCATCCATATAAATTAGTTGTAGTCATTGGTCACTAATTGCCCATATTTTAAACTAGAAATTTAGATATATGGGTCAATAAAAAAGTAATTAATGTTTTAATTAGTTAACCTAACAAAATCAAAAAATTAATAACCCACATTTTTAAAATTTTTTATTAAGTAATAAAAAAATATTTTAAAAAAGTTTAAATTATGAGTTAAATACATAAAGTATCTAGGTCCAAATATTTTTAGGCTAATATTGATAAAAACTAAATATTCAATTTTTTAACAAAATTGATAAATTCTAGTTGAATTAATATAACTTAATGGTATTGTGAATATTAATAATTTATTCTTTATAATCAACTAATTGACATTCTTAACTAATACACAAACTTTTTTTTATTAATCTTGCCTAAAGTTGAGATTAATGTTATTACTTATTTTTATGACCAATTAAAATACTTATGGGTTATGTAAATTTAAAGGTATTGTACTTGTAAACAACGTTAAAAGTTTATAGTTAAAAAATATTAAATTTAAAAATAATGAAAAGGTTTGGCTTCACTAATTTTTAATAAAATATTTATCATCCAATCAATATTTTATAAGTTCATTGTCTCTCATAATAAAGTACTAATTGGGTCAATAAAATACTAATTATTGTGTACAATGATGGATATTGGCTTAAAAAAGTTGGGCTCATTTAAAATAGCCCATTAAAAGTTAGTAATTCTTGGGAATTATCAATTACATTAAGAAATTTATTTCTTGTGTTGCAAAAGACACCAGCCAGTTGTCAAAGATGAAAAAGTTTGCCCCACCTGAAAAAAAGAGGTTGGTAATTGATTATAAACCTCTTAATCACTTTCTCTAAGACATCAAAGTTCCTCTTCCTAAACCAGAAGCCCTTTTCACTCAACTTCACAAGGCCCATTGGTTCTCAAAATTTGACTTGAAAGCAAGATTTTGACAACTAGGGGTCCAACCTGCTGATCGGCCCTTGTCTCATCTTGTATGATGTTTACACCTACCTATGAAACAGAATATCCCCCTCTTAGTCCACAAACTGAGCCAAAACCTATGCAAGAAATCATCTTTTTCATTTCCAAAGTGTCAGAAATGTACTCAGACAAACTATTCCCTCAGAATTTTTTTTTTCAGCTAGACTATCCTTTTCTCAACTGTATCAGCATCCATCCTGGCCATAAAAATTTTATGATATTATTTATTTTTAAATTTTTTTTAGATGTGGACTCATTAAATAAATTAACAATTAAGTATTAAATTGTTCATATTCTTTGATTGGGTAACACACTAAGTTGATTAATATGTAATGGCTTAAAACAATTATCATAGTTACTTATAATAAAAATACATTTGTTACTCTAAGTCAATTATTGACCCAATTTAAATAATAAAATTTTATTGACCTCACTATGGGTAATTGGCCACTTATTTTTAAATGAAAAAAAAAAAAAACATTTAGATAGATATAACGAACAAAAGAAAATATTCTTTAACATTAGTGAGTTGATTAATGGGAGAATAAAAAAAAATTAAGATATCATTTTGTTAATATTAGAAAAATTTTGAAACATTCTTTTTTATTACTTAAATTTTTAAAAATTCTATTTAATTGTGTAACACCCCAAAATTTTAAATTTTATTATTTTATGAGCATTTTTGGTATTTTAATTTTATTTAAATTTTAGGAATTTTTTTTGAGATTTTTCGGATTTTAAAAATCGGGTTCGATTTTCCGAAAATATAAACTTTGATGATTTTTAAAAATTAATTTAAAGACCACGTGGCAAAACTAAAAATATATTTGGAGTCTACGTATTTTTCTGAGTTTTCTGAAAATTTTTCGAAATTTTTGGACCTCGTTTTCGGTCCCGAGGCAGAGTAAAAATTTAAAATTTTGTATTCCGAATCGAACCGGACCGTATCGGACCGGTCGAATCGGACCGGCTCCTTTTTCTTCTTCTCTTTTCTTCCGCACGTCCCGACCTCCTCCCATTCTCTCTCTCTTTTCTCTCTCCTCCCTCCTCCCCTTGCCGCGCCGCCACCTCCCCTGCCTTCCCACCTCGCCGGCGCGCCGCCTCAGCCCTCCCCCACGGCCGGCGGCCGCCTGGAACGCCGGAAAACGGCCCCAAAAAAAACGCGCAGCGCGCGCGTGACTTCTCAACTTCCCGGCCAAAATCCGGCTGATCCGGTCACCAATTGGACCGGGTCTTGTATCTAAAATCATCTACTCATCGAGAACTTTCCATAGACACCAAGAACACCGAAATCCATCAAGCGGTTTGTCCAATTTTTGCCCGGGAAGTTTTAGCCCATTTTGACTTTCGGGCTAGATTTCTCGCAAACCGTGAACCCCACGAGAAAACCGAGAGTACCAAAGCGCTCCACTCGTTGAGAGCTTCGCGGGGATATAAATTTCAAAATTTTTCGACACTATTTTTTGGTGGGTCCCACGGAACTTCGCAGTGTTTTTCCGATCATTAAATGAGCTTAGAAAATTCTAAAAAATTTATGTACTAACCCCTGTGTTGTGGGCTTCGTGTAGGTATCCTCAATTCGAGGAAATTCGACAGTTGACCGGGTCTGTGAATTTCCGGCCAGACAGACCCGTTACCGGAAAAGTCTCCGAATTGGACCGAGGTTTTGGCTACCCCCCCATTGTCAGACGTCCCGAGCGCGTCCCCGGAGTCAGAATCGGCAAAGGTAAACCCGAACCTTAAATATTCGTGGTAGCTCAGAAAATTATGATTCTTTTTGCAATAGCCTAGTAATATTGCTAAGGAACGCGGGGCAAAGTTTTAGAATTTTAAGAGCTTGTTTGGGTAGTTTTTGAAAAAATGATCAATTATAAGGACTAAATTAAAATTTTACATATTGTGATGGATGACTGATTTGATGGGCCCAGGAGGGGCTGTGTGATGTGATTGAGTTGTGGATATATGGATTGTGAATATAGAAGTGTGATTTGAGCCTTTTTGCAAGTTGGGTAGGTTCTAGGTATAGGGGAGACTCTGCCGGATTTTCGGCACGACTTAGGACGTATTTGGTCTTTTCTTGATTGTATTGAGTCATTTGTATTAAATAATTGTAATGTAATTGTCAGGTGAGCCGGGACAGCCTTCTTCCTCCGCCCAGCCGCCACAGTAACCATTGTCAAGTCTGTGAGTAAAATATTAATTTTAATTGAAATTTCGATATTATTATATGTTCAAGCATGCCCATACATCACTTATATGCATATATTTATGTAGTTAAACTCTAGGCACGATTTATGTTGCATTCATAACTGTTAAAGTGCCATGGATGTTGTTGTGGTAATTTGGAGCAGTGTGCGTGCGTTGGCGTGCGTGTGATGTGGTGTGGACTATGGATAGGACGGGTAGACACGGCTTGAGATCTTCGCTGGGACCCGATCCTTCGGGGTAGACACGGCTGAGTTCTTCGCTGGTACCCCGATTTGGTTATTAAGTGGAAGTCCGAGCTGAGTTCTTCGCTGGCACAGTTGGAATTAAGAGAGCTGTATAGGGGATCAGCTCCCATATATATTATGATTGATGTTACTGGGTGTGTGAGTGCTCCAAATTACCTTTTTGATGTTATGATGTGAAAATGTTGCATTTCACTCTACAGGATGCATTAGTTTTAGATAGTTATAGAGATTATGGTTAAAATTGATATTTTACTCTCTGAGTCGAACGCTCACTCCTGTTCAATATTTTTCCAGGCCACAGGAGGATATTTTTGAGGTTAACCTGCTTTCTCCCTCGCAGGTTATTTATTCATGCTTGTGTAATTCTATAAATTTCTAGAATTTCCGCATGTGTTAGAAATGTTTATTTGATATGGGTCTGTAAACTAAATTGTTATTTTGGGCCTGTAAACATAATATTCTATGCATGATTGATGGATTGGATGAGGGAGCTGAGCTCCCATTTATTTTTATGATGATGAGTATGTGGAGGGTGAGCTGAGCTCCCCAATTGATGTTATATTTTGTTTAAAGGTCGGGTGAGTCAAAAACTCTCCGTTGAAAGGTCCACTTTATGGCCGGACTCCGTCCGATTGATTTCTTGATATTGGGCCCAAATGGGCCTTAGAGTTGGATTAATGAACAGTTAGGCTTACTACGGGCCTCGAGGGCTTTAGGTTGGCCCAGGTCCTAATGCCGGTCCGACCCATAGGTTGGGTCGTTACAAATTGGGCCAAGTTAACTTCATATCTTAATCTTTTTAATTATGGGCCATATTTTTGCTTAGTTGAACCAATAAAAAAAACTTTTAAATTACTAAGATAAAAAATTTGAGCTAAAACTTTAAATAATAACCAATGCTAGGTCTAAAATATCCATCAAATTAAAGTTTTAAAATTTAATAGATATATGAGGTTAAACACAAAACATAAACAAAAAATTTTGGCCATACTAATCATTGATTTTACTTGTTCTGTAACG
This sequence comes from Hevea brasiliensis, assembly GCF_030052815.1. Lineage (NCBI taxonomy): Eukaryota > Viridiplantae > Streptophyta > Magnoliopsida > Malpighiales > Euphorbiaceae > Hevea > Hevea brasiliensis. Next base: position 37,502,977 of record NC_079509.1, on the reverse strand, counting down.
CCCTCACTGTAGATAGTCCGTACATTCTACTATTTCTATGACTAATGTCTGTTCGGACCGTCAGAATGTCTAGAACTATACTTAAACTAGAGTGAGGAGACATAAATTGATGAAATAAAGACCAAGAAAAATTAAGAAAAAATAAAAGAAATGAAATGTAACTAGGTTAAATGAGCAATAACCACGACGATGGGTGACCGTACCGGAAAGTCATTGCGTAGACAGTTGACGACTCCCGACCAGCAAGGAACCCTAAGAAATAATTTTCGAGACTTAATTAAAAGTTTATTGAGGTACAAATGATATTGAAAATATCAAAGAAAATTTAGTTAATCGGTACAGATGAAAATAAAAATGAAATAGATTGTATAAAAATTAAAGAAACCGTCGGGTCAGGAATTTAGTTGGTATTACCGAAAATGTTTGACTATAACTCGAAGAGGGGCATTTTGGTCATTTGTCACCTAGAGTTGACTTTTGACCTAAATGTCCATTAAAATGAGTGATATTAAAATTTTGAAAATCCCACGAAAACATAAATCTATATGTAATGTAATTAAAGAAAACATAAGGGGAATTATTAAAAATATTAAAACTTTAATTATTATAATTAATAAACAAATGTTAGTGGGATATAAATAGGCATAAGGTGACGAAAAATGCATCCACTCAATATCATCTTCCTCATCTCATCTCCCATGGCCGAAACCCTTTCCCTTTCTTCCTCCATAGATTTCTCACTTCCATGCTTTAAATCCCTTCCATTCTCACCATAATCTTCACAAGTTCCTTCATTAAAATTCATTTCCACACCTTAAGGAAGCTCTAGGCAGCAAAGGAAAAGAGAAATCTTGAAGTTTTACAAGTTTGAGAAATTCTTGAACAAGGTTAGTGCATGTTTTCTTTTCTTTTCTTTGTTAAATATTGAATTGAGGTTGAATTCTTAAATCAACATTAAATATACATGCAATTAAGGTCTTCCTAAGCATATCAAGGCTGTCCAAATTTACACATATACATCGAGCTTCCAATTTCAATTCACAAACTCACAATTCACACTATACACATGGTAATCAACTCTTATACATTTAATCACTATAATTAACCTCCTTACCCATCAAATTCAAGTGGAAACAACTCAAACTTCTTCAATATCCATGGCTGTCAAAAATGGAATACCTCCCTAACTCATCAATTCTTCCAATTTCTTCCATAAATCAACTCGCTCTCAACACTAATACAAACTTTAGCAAAGAAAGGAAAGAAAATTGGACATGTACCTCAAGTGAAACTTGTCAAAACTTCTTCAAATCTCTCCCTTTTTGCTCCCAATATACTGCCCAAAGTGTGTCATCTAACATTAGTGAAGGAAGATGGGTGAAACCATGGCTTGATCACTAGGAAGGGAGCTTTGCATGAATGGCCGGCTATGGTGAATTTTGGAGAAGTAATGGGTTCGGCAATGTTATGGAAATGAAGAAGAAGATGCTTAATGGTTAATACACATGGCTATTTGAGTATTTAAATATCCCTCAGTGCTCCACTTTTGTGAATTTAGTTACTTAAATAATTAACTTTGATTAATTACAAGTCCACCCTTTAATTTCTCTCTAATTCTACTTCATTCCAATTTTAATTTTTCATGGCATTTTCAAAATTCAACACTACTTATTTTTAATGAACATTTAGGTCAAAAGTCAATTTTAGGTGTCAATTGATCAAAATGCCCTCTTCGGGTTGTATTTTGGATTTTTTTGATAACACCGATTTTTATCGGTTTCTCGATTTTGCTTTTTTCTTTATACTAATTAATTAATTTTTCTTTGACATTTTCTAAGTTAATTATAACTCAATAGATGTTTATTTAAGTCTCAAAAATATTTCTCAGAGTTTCCCGTGTTCCAAGGCTAGTCAATGGCCCTCGCTGTAACTTCTCGATGTGGTCACCCATCCTAGGGTTTTTGGCTCATTTAATCCAATTACATTTCATTTTTCTTATTTTTTCTTTATTTTTCTTTTATTTTACTTCATTGTATTTCATTATCTTATTTCTCTTCACTAACATTTAAGTATAATTCCAGACATTCTAACTATCCGGACAGACACCAGTCACCGGAATAGTAGAACGCACCATTGAATATAGGGGTGTTACATGGCCTTTATATAGGCTGATTACAAGCACAATAAAGGAAAGATAGCAATGTTACTAAATAGAAAGTTTGACTAGTCTTCTAAATAGGAAATAATATTGAATTTTTGAAAAAAAAAATACTTTAGAAATCTGCCCATATAGTGATGCACGAATTTTAAGAGTTTTGGTGACTTTTCAACCTTATTTTCTTCCTTATTTGAAAGATATTTCAATCTTCTTATGATTTCTTTAACTTGGTCAATTTCAAACAGCAAATAAGGGCCTTTTACACACATATGGGTTTATTTTCTTCATATTCAGTCCATTATCTTTATTTTAACTTAAGTTCAAATATTTTAGTATGCACCCATCTCATATGCCCCATGGACTTGCCAAGTCAAGCCCAACTTCTTTAATTCTGAATGCAAGCAAGCAACGTGATGAGCTTGCTTTTAGACCTGGTCAATGGGCTATCATATATCATGTCATTATGTGGCACATCATTTAATTAATAAAAAATTAAAAAGAATTAAATTATGAGTGAGGTAAAAAAATTGGCCCAATAAGGATTACTTATTATTTGAATATATAATCAAATATCTATGATTTAAACTACTAGAATAATTTTTTGTGATAACCTATTTAAATAAATGTTAGTTGATAAGATTAATAATTCTAATTAGTTTAGCCTCTAATTAAAGCTCATTAGTTAATTAAGATTTTAACATAACTATATCATTAAGTTAGTCGAAGATAAATTAGCCCATATTCTATCCAATTAAATAAAAAAATTAACAAGCCCATATAAAATATTCTAGAATATTTAGAATTACTAAAATATAAGTAAATAAAAAAATTAATTAATGACAATTAATAAAAATATGATACTTAATTGATATTTAAACATGGGAATTTGGCCCATAAAGAAATATTAGGTTATTATTATTAGAATATGAGCCATCATTGGCCTAATTTAATGGGCCTACATTTTTTAATCAAATGCCAATATAAGCATTTCTCACAATTTATGCATTTAATTTTTAATTATAGGTAATTATTTAAAAATAGATTGAGGTATGTACATTAAGTGTTTTTTTTTTTTTTTTTTTCATTTAACAGCTAGGTCATAAGTTATTATTATTAGGTCAATAAAGATTAGCCATTAACAAAATACTTAATTGAACTCCATACCTCACTTAAAACATATCAATATCCAATTTTAATTTGAATATTTCAATATTGGCCTAATGAGCTTATTACTTCATATTGGATAAAAAAATAATTAGTACAACCAATATTACTATAATTTCAAAAATTTAGTAATAAATATTCATACGTGATTAGTTATTTGTCAATAGACTTTAAATAGATATATTCTTCCAATAAATAATTAAAAAATATTTTAAATAAATTCAAATTGATAAATCTATAATCATGTTCTTTTGATTTTTATTACTCATTTATTGGCCTCAATTTATTTTTTTATTGGCCATTAGAACCGAAAATTAATTAGAATATGTTATAAATTATATTAGTTAAAAGAATATTTAGCTTATCTATTAAGATATTTAATTATTATTTTATTAAAGTCAGTTTATAACATTAAATTATGTGTAATTAAATTTGTTTGTTTAATTAATGTTTATATTAGACTATTTAGTATATTAACTCACATTTTACAGCACTAAGTTGATCAAATATTAAGCTTAGTTAAATTAGCTAATATTAGGCTAGATTATTATAAAAATTGTTATGATATTCAAAAGTACTTTTTACTCATTGATATAACTTAGTTGAAAAACTAACCATATGATAAAAAATATTGAACATATCGTATTTTTTTTTATACTTTATGGGTTCATTAATTTTAAAAATGATAAAAAAAATTGAATAGGTCAATATCACTTGCCAATAGCCATTATTTTTTAATTTTTTTTTAATATTAATAACCACAATTTAATATGAGGCCATTAAATAAATCAATTCAATATGGACTAAATGTTGATTAATTTAAATTAGATTAGTTTTGAGAAAATTTTATGACATTTTATTATTCTAAGATATAATTGAATTTTTTTATTATGGCTAATATAGACCAAAATTAGTAAAATCAACATTAGACTAATAATAGTAATTGGCCTCATCAAGGTAATTATGGCCCAATCATTATTTTAGTTCTATTGTTATATGCACCTCATTATTAATTAAATTCTAGCTAAGCAATAATATTGGATATAACATTGATTAATTTTTTTAAGTAGTAAATTAATTAAAATTGTGAGATAAAGTTTACACACAAAATTAGTTTTAAATAGTTACATTTAAGAATATACTAAATTAAATTGTGCTAATAAAAGAGTTTACGTATAAAGCTAAGTATATGGACAAAAAAAATCCGCACCTAAGTTAATGCGGCTCCATTTAATGTTATAAAACCTAAGTTATATAAAAATGAGAGGCAGCTAAAAATATACCTGCAAAATTATTTAAAAATCTATTTTAGAATATAAATGGGCTAAATGTGAATAGTTAATTATTTAAAAATGTAGCCTAATCAATTAAGCAAATATGCCAATAGATTGAAGATTTTCTTAGATCAATATTAAAATTAATTTTTAACTAAATATTTTATCTTATATATATATATATATATATATATATATACACACACACTTAATTTAGATAGAGCTAATTCATTATGAGTGGTCCATATTTTATTGGCCTCAATTAATTTTTGGGCTAATTAGAATATATTCATGTGACCATAAATTTTTTATTATTATATCCCAATTAATATATTTAATTATTTTGCTTCAAAATTTAAATTTTTAATGGCTTCCTGGGTAACAATTGATTGGACTCAAATATTTAATTAATATGTTATTAATATCACCAATATTCTTTTAAGAAAATGTTAATTTCATGTGGGACTTACAATTTAAATCTTAAAATTAATGAGACTTTTAAGTTTTAAAAACTAGTGACAACAATTTTTCAATATTTAAAAATTAATTTAATATCAATTAATGAATACATCCATTAATGTTAAATTTAAGTGATGGAAATATGGGAGTTTTGCCTAGATTAATATTTATTAGAATATTGACGATTACAATAATTAGGCTTAGCGAATTATTACATTTAAATTACTAAGATATTTGCTTATTAATTTTTTTTATTAAATCATAATAATTAAAATAATCCATATAAAAAATTAAGGTATTATAATATTAACATTCGTTAGTGGACCATTATATGTTAAGAATATGTTTATTATACTATACATTGGCCTCATTTCGATTAAATTAATTATTTTATTACATTCTAATGCAATATGTTGGTATTACTAATTTTCAATAAACTATGAATGTACCCTAATTAATTTGAGACGAATGTTTCAACAATTACCCATAAAATTATTAACCACAGCATCTGTTATTTAATTAGTAATAAATGGGATAATTACAATTAGATATTCTAATATTGGCCCATTTTAGTTTATTAAGATATTAATATTAGAGGTCCAACTAAATAAAAAAATACAAAAAAATTGTTATTTTTTAACACTAAAATATTAACATTTATTTTTTTAATTAAGTTGGGCCAATATTCAATTGTCATATATAGGAATTTGTCCAATTAAATAAAATTATTAAAAAAAAATGGATATGTGGCCATATAACAATTTAATGATGGATTTATTTATTAGTCCAATTAAATAAAATTATTAAAAAAAATATTGATATGTGAGCCATATAACAATTTAATGATGGACTTATTAAATTTTATAATTTTTTAGGACATTAATTTAAATTTAACTTAATACAAAATTTTAAACGATTATTTCATTATTTAGCTTAATATACGTGAAACATTAAATTGACTCAGACAATACTATTAATTATGTGAATTAAATAAATTGACCCAAATATTAATTAAAATAATAGCCCATAACAATAAAAAAGAAATATTAAAATATGTATATTTAATCCTTCACTCGCATATAACGTTAACACGGTCATATAAATGAAATATTTTCATGTTGTTATACTGATTTTTAGGGTAATATTAGGTTAAAAAATTGCAATATATAACAATATGAACCAATAATGACCTAACTTATTATCTAAAATGTTAGCCCATTAAATTTTTTTCCTTAACGTGGCCAAAAAAATAATAACTCATTAATTTAAATATACACAATCTTTGCTTTAAAAAACATAAGCTTGTTGAATAATTTGAATATAAATTATTTCAAAACATGGACCTAACAGTTATAATATTGTTTTATATAACCTAGCCCCATAGGTGCTTTTTTTTTTATTGACCCATCTATTTACTTAAAAATAAATGTAAAAAATAACAGACATCAATGTTTCAATTAAGTTGGCAATAAAAAAATAAGTTTCAAATTATTAAAATATAAGCTTATTAATTTTTTTTATTTAATTGGATTAATAAAAAATTAATTTTATAATTGACTCATTAATTAGTAGATAATAGATTAAATATTGTTAAACGGGCCAAAAATTTATTGTAAAATTAGTGGTTAATGAACAGTAATTGAGCTAATTTTTTTTTTTCATTAGTTGGGCTAAATTCTTTTAAATTTAGGATATTAGACCATATACTTAACAGAAATATCATACAACTTAGTTTTTAAATAAAATTAAACAAAAATTTAAAGGAAAATTTTAAAACGGTTGAACACTAATTTTTTTTAATTTTATTAAATCAATAAAAACTAATTTACATAAAAATTTTTTTAAAAATATTTTTTTTGTAACGCCTCTTCCTAACCCACTTGATAGTATTGTCCGCTTTCACCTAAAGGGCCTCACAGTTTTGTCCTTTGGACCCCTTCTTTGAGGTCTAAAAATACGCTATCCAGGTTAGAAGGCTTGCCACTTATATAGCCCATCACTTTCCCCTTCCTTCTGATGTGGGATTCGTTTCATTCCTGCCCCCTACCCTAGACCTCAAGCAATGCCCAGCCTTTTGCTGTAGCGTTCTCTACGTGGCCACTGCCATCCCGATAAGAGGTAGGTTGTTACAGGCCCACCAGCTGCTGCCTGATTCATCCCCAAACCACACCGTACTTGAGTGAGGTCGGTTCTGATACCATATGTAATATTCTTCTAGGCCCACTAGATAATATTATCTGCTTTGGCCCACTGGGTCTCATGGCTTTGTTATTTGGAACACTTCTTTAAGGCTCAAAAGCGCACTACCCAAGTTAGAAGGCTTGCCACTTGTATAGCCTATCACTTTCCCCTCCCTTTCCGATGTGAGACTCGATTCATTCCTGTCGCCTGCTCTGAACCTCAAGCAACGCTCAGCCTTTTACTGCAGCGTTCTCTACGTGGCCACTGCCATCCCGAAAAGGCAGGTTGTTACATTTTTATTACTAAAAAATAAATTTAAAAAACTTTTAAATTACTATAATATTAGCCCATTAATATCCATTAGCCTAACATATTTTAAATTAATTTTAAAAATTATTTAAAAGTAAGTACTTTAACCATATTTTTTATTATGTTTAAGGTGGGCCAATCAATTTAATAGGCTAATAAAAAATAGAATGTGGCTCGTTAATTTTTTTAAAATGGGCCCATCATTTTAATTCTTTTAAGTTTCGATAATAATAGGCCATATATATGGATATGTTTAAATTAAAATTTTTCAAAAATATGGCTTATTAACAAATTATATGTTAGTGTTATATTCGTCAATGATCCCATATATCGAAATGTTATAATCGTCATTAATTAGTATTTTAAAAAATTAGTTTTAACTACGTTGTTGATGATTAAACATACACACATAGCAAAATAAAATCAATGAGTCCATGTTCTAATAATTTAAAACTTATTTTTTTATTGAGTAAAAAAAATTAATTATGGCTGATTTTTAAGGGATTAGAATATAGACCATATTTTTTTCAACTAAGTTGCGCTAATAAAAAATCACCTTCATATTAATAGAATATATTCATTAAATTTTTTATTTAATTAAACTAATAATAAATATTTTAGACAGCCCATAGCGTACTTTAAATGTATTATAACAACTTTAATCAATTTTTATTAGCCTACTAATTTTTGAATTTTAAAAGTGTTGCATATTTAAATATCATAGTATTTTCAAAACATGTTAAAATAAATACATTTATATTCTAAAACAGACAATATTAACTAGAATATTGCTATAATACTTAATTAATAAACATTAATGTATAACAGAATAGCTCAATTAATGGGCTATTAAAAATTTTTTAACGAATTGTGTTTAATCGTGAGTGAGGTACATTTTAAATTTTAAACTATAAGGTTATTTGTCCTGGTAAAAATTTTAAATATCAACTTTTAAATTACTTAGAATATTAGTTTACTAAAAAATATATTTTTTAGTTGATATTAAAAATTAGTTTTTTGCTAAACTTTTACTTAGACCTAACTGGGCCAATTTAAATGAAAATTAATCTAGACCTAATAACAATATTTTACTTATTAAATTATTAGGCTAATAATGTACTAATTTAATTAGCCTCAATCATTAAAGTGTTCAATTAAATTATCTAATAGAATATGTTCCTAAAAAATTACCCAAAATATGAGCCCTTGTAAAATAAACTTAGTGATTGACACCCATTTACTAGAACATATTCTACTTAAATATTTATTAAATTATTAGGTCATTAAACAAAAAAAGGTTAGGTGAATTAGTCTGCATGATTACTTAATTTAAATAACGTTAATATCAATATTGGTTCATATTTAATTTAACATTAGAAAATTACTTAAAATATTTTTTAATGAGTTTGTCATTATTAAAATATGAGCTCGTTAATTTTTTATTTAATTAAGCTAATATTTAATATGATTTGTATATGGGCGAATATTAAAAATGATAATATTAGATTATAAATTAGCCATATCACAATTATTAACATTTTAAATTTACCTCACCTAGTCCTAATTTTTATTATTGCTTACAAAATTAAAATTTGTTCGATTTTATATCAAATTCTTTAATTAAACGTTTAAAACTAAAATATAGTATTCATTTTGAAATATTTTTAAAGTCCATTAACAATGGATTAATTTTGTGGGACAGAATATTTAAATTATGGCCATCATTTTTTTTATTTCAACTATCCCAACTAGTTAAGTTGTGTCAATATTATCAATTTTAATTAAAAGATTAGTTTTACTAGGTATATAAAAATAAATTATTAATAAAATTGGACTAGCTATATTAATTTAATATCAATTAATGAATGTGAATTTGGCCTTAAATTAACTATCAATTAATGAGTTAAAAATTGATATTTAGGTTATTTCACACATATTCTAAGTTGAGTTGATGTATCAATTTAATTATTAAAAATTAAATTATATGGGGCCGATGAATATAACATTAATGACTAATTTTTATTTTTTTAAAGTCACTAATTTACTAAAAAGTATATTTTTATCATTTGCCACATTCTAATGAAGTTGTGACGCATAAAAATTGACAAAAATATAGCTTAAATGACAAAACTTTGACCAATAAAAATTTTATGTGGGTATGTGTGAATACATTAGAATTAAATTAAGTTTCAAATCAGCCTAACAAAATATTAAATTGGCTATAGCCAATATTTTTAAATATTAAGAACAATCAACAGTTAGTGTACGTAAAACTTTTAAAATCAATATAAAATTTTTATTGGTCAAAGTATGTTAATGAATATTCACAATTACTTTAATATTGTGAAATATATGGCCTCGTTAAATTTATAATCGGTCTAATTTAAAATTTATCAGCTCCAAACAAATTAAATTATTTTATTGATATAAAAATCTATTAATTTTAACAATAGATTTTTTTTAACTCATAAATTTAAAATTGTTATTAACTCACATACTATTATGATTATCCAAATTTAAATTATTAGAGTATGAAGTAATTTTTATTGGTCCACAATATAAGGACAATATGCAATTTGCCCATTAAGAAATAAGCTAATAAAAAAAATTGTATATGTGAAAATATTTTTATTAACGGAAATATTTATGACTCTATATATCTAGATGTTATAACAATTTAAAATTGAATATAAGAAAATTAATTTATTTAAGAATTTTAATATTCACAACATCACTTTAAATGCGAGTACATTAAAAAATTAATGGTCACATATGGGATATGACAATTAACTAAATTTAATTCTTTTCAAATTATTAGAAAAACGAGCTAGGTCAAATTAGGTAACATTAATATGGGCTGCTCATATAAAATATTTTAATATCACAATTTAATAAAGTGAAAAATTAATGAATCATATACTTATTTTAAAAGTAATTAATTTTATTAAATCAATAAAAAATAATCTTTTAAAAAATTAAAATATAAACTCTTTAATTTTTTATTTAATTGGCCCAACAAAATTGAGTTATTTGGTAATGTTGCATACTTTTATTAGGTGTTTGGAAATTGTAATTAATTGATTTGGCAATTATAAAAACTAATGATGGCTCAAATTAATTACTTTTAAAATAAGAATATGGCTTTGTTAATGATGGGCTAATATAGGGCCAATAAAAAATATTAATTAGTGGGGTATTATAATATTTATAAAAAAATTGTTATAATATTAGTTTCAAATTACTAAAATATTAGCCTACTTTTATTATAAATAAGCTTAAAATTTATGCATTCAATTAATGATGAATTAAATTTCATAATAAAACACCATAAAAATAAAAAAATTTTAAGTTGTAATTTAAAAGCCATTGAATATTCTAATAATGAGGGGCTAATACCGAGTTAGTTTCCAATAAAAAAATTATTAGAGTATGTTTATTAGTAAATTTGTGCGCTAATAAACCTAGTTTAAAATCTTTACTCATTAAACTAATCACCCATATGTTATAGTATTTAAATTATTTAAGTTAGAATACCTAAATTCTTTTTAAAATTGTGCTTAATTTAAAATTGTGATTTTTTGAAAGCTCTTAAAAATGAGTCATATTTTTATTAAATTGATCACCGATATTTTTAAATCAAAATATATTCCAGTAAAATTGGTATGCTGCATTATTAATTTTTAATTATAGGTTTAAATGTGAGTTATTGGCCAATAAAATAAGCACAATTTTAAAAAGAATTTAGGCCATCTTATAAATTAAATAATTTAAATACATCATCATTTGGACTAAAAACTATGGAAAATACTCTAATAAATAAGTTTTAAAAATTACTAAATTATTAGAATATTAGTTTATTAAATTTTTTAAATTGAACTTCAAATTTTATTTTTAATTTTTAAAATCAATCTTTAAATTCTAACACTTATCATATTTGAATTTTAATAAATATGTCTAAAGAATTACTTAGATATGTATACTTTAAGATTTTAACAATTATTTTTTCAAGTATAACTTAGCCCAATTAAAAATAAACTTGATCAATAACATTAACCTAATTAATTTAATATTAATTTAATTGATTAGCCCTAGCAATTTATCTAATATATATATATATATAAAGCAAACAGGTTTTCCCCTGATGCTGCCATATAAGATTCCAAAACCTTTATATTTATGCCACGTGACAATATTTAAAACAGTTAAGTTTTCTCCTGAATTGCCACATAAGATTTTAAAATAAATACATTTATGCCAAATAGCAATATTAAATTAAATTTATTACAATGTCACATATACCAATTATATTACTATATATTTATATCTCTATATATATAAAACAAACATGTTTTCTCTTACTATTACCACGTAGCACTCTAAATTTTAGTGCTACTACGTGGCATTTTCTATATAAAAATTATTATATTTTACAATTATAATAATTAATGTAAGTAATTATTATTTTTTATATTAAGTATTTAATTTTATTTTTTATTTAATTCTAATTTCCTTTTAAATATCTTTACTATTACTATTATTACCATAATTTTTCTAGCTAACTAATTAAAAATAGCAGATATATTTCAAAAATTTATAAAATTTTCATTTAAGCATTCTTAAATTTTTTATTATTTCATTTAATTATAAAAATTTAAGAATTATACATCTTAAAATTTATAAAATAATTTAGAATTATACTATAAAAATTATCATATGGAGTTAAATATTTTGTCCTCTTATCACATTGAGTTAAATAATTTGTCATCTCTCTTTTTTATATATTTAATAAACTTTAATTTACCTTGATTTTTTTTTATTTTAACACATATTTAATAAAAACATATTTTTAATTATATATTGAATGTTATATATATATATATATGCACACCTACCCTCACTTAATTAGTGAAAGGAAAAATTAAGAATTAATTGAATTAATTTATTAATTTTACCTAATAAAAAATTAATTTTATATATGTTACATTTTCACTTTCAGATAAAAAAGTGATCTATATTTTTATAAAACAAATTTAAGAGGAGGTAAGATTTTAAATCTATCATATTTATATCAATTAGTAATTTTTAATTACATTTATTGATGACTATTTTTTTTATATTTCCTGAAAGTTGTAATATACCAAATGGTAATATAAAATTGCATTTATTGCCTTACCATATATACTAATTATATATATATATATATATATATATATATATATATATATATATATATATATATATAAAACAGAGAGATTTTCTATTACTGCTGCCACGTGGCACTCTAAATTTTAGTGCTGCAACGTGGCACTTACTATATAAAAATTATTATATTTAACAATTATAATAATTAATGTAAGTAATTATTGTCTTGTATATTAAGTATTTAATGCTATTTTTATTTATTTCTAATTTTCTTTTAAATATATTTACTATTACCATAATTTGTATGGCTAACTAATTAAAAATAGCAGATACATTTCAAAAATTTATGAATTTCTCATTTAAGGATTCTTAAATTTTTTTATTATTTCATTTAATTATAAAAATTTAAGAAATATACATCTTAAAATTAATAAAATAATTTAAAATTATACTATAAAAATTATCACATAGAGTTAAATATTTTATCATTTTATCACATGAAGTTAAATAATTTGTCCTCTCTCTCTTTTATATATTTAATAAATTTTAATTTACCTTGATTTTATTTTATTTTAACACGTATTTAATAAAAACATATTTTTAATTATTTATTGAATGTTATATATATAAAATAAGTTATGAAAAAATGAAATAAAAATTTATTTGAAAAATAAGAAATTTATGTTAACATTTAATTTTTATTATTTTTTTATATTCTTTATAGTATAATTAATAAATAACTAATATTAGTATTAATCATATTTTATATATATATATATATATATATATATATATATATATATATATATATATATATATATATATGCACACCTGCCCTCACTTGAAGTTTTATTTTTTATTAATTAATTATACAATTTTTTTAAATTATGATTAAGTTATTAATTTCTTAATTATGCATATATAAATTATAAATTATTTAATTATTACACTTTAATACTATAATAAATAGCTATTATTATTGTTGTTGTTATTATTATTATTATTATAAATACCTAAAAAGTTCAATTTAATTAGAGAAAGGAAAAATTAAGAATTAATTGTACTAATTTATTAAGTTTACCTAATAAAAACATATACTAATTTTATATGTATTGCATTTTCACTTTCTGATAAAGAATCGATTCATATTTTTATAAAACAGATTTAAGAGAAGGTAAGATTTTAAATCTATCATATTTATATCAATTGGTAATTTTTAATTAAATTTATTGATGACTATTTTGCTATATTTCAAAAAAATTGTAATATACAATTATTATATAATTTAATTTTCTAAATACAATCCTCTTTTTATATATATATATATATATATAAAGTAGGAATGTATTTACAAGGAAATGACATGTAACACTTTTCTTTTAAATATCTTTATTATTACCATAATTTTTATAGCTAACTAATTAAAAATAGCAAACATATTTTAAAAATTTATAAATTTCTCATTTAAGGATTCTTAAATTTTTTATTATTTTATTTAATAATAAAAATTTAAGAATTATACATCTTAAAATTAATAAAATAATTTAGAATTATACTATAAAAATTATCACATGGAATTAAATATTTTGTCATCCTATCACATAGAGTTAAATAATTTGCCTCCTCTCTTTTTTTATATATTTAATAAATTTTAATTTACCTTGATTTTATTTTACTTTAACACATATTTAATAAAAATATTTTTAATTATATATTGAATGTTATATAATAAAATGAATTATGAAAAATGAAATAAAATTTTATTTTCATAGTAATGAAAAATAAGAAATTTATGTTAATATTCAATTTTTGTTATTTTTTTGATTTTCTTTATAGTATAATTAATAAATAACTAATATTAGTATTAATCATATTATATTGCTTTATTAATATTTATAAAAATTATATATATATATATATACCTGCCCCTTTGAAGTTTTATTTTTTTATTAATTAATTATATAATTTCTTTAAATTATGATTAAGTTATTAATTTCCTAATTATGTGTTAGTAGTATGCCCTAGAGCATATCATTTAGTATGTATCTTATACATGTTTTATTAATAAAAGGCATTTACATTTTTCGTTTACATAATATATTTATGTGTAATAGAAAAGGTCCATTGATATTTTGTTATAAATTCTATTCTTAAGTTGTTAAGAATATGAGTGACAGTATTTATAGCACAAAGTATCATAAATTGGTTCACAATCGAGGATACTTCACAAAGGACATGACTTATCCAGAAAGATTGTAATCATGTTTGTTCTCAAGGTATTTATATGAGATATGAATAAGATGGAATGGTGAGTCTCATGCCACATAACAAATATGATAAGCACTTATACATGATAAGCAGGCCGAACCAGTGACGCTTATGACAAGCACATGGAGTTTACTCTTGTCAATGCATTGTCATATATCATATCAGTACATATAATCTTTAGACCTGACCTAACACAGTTATCTTGTATATAGGTGGTTTGAGTTTGATACTGCTTTCATACTTGTACTGTGTATGGGTGTATGGGCATGTGTTGGCTCCAACTAGTTATATATGGAGATATGTGTTGATCAAAATAGAATCCGTTACTCTAAGTAAATAGGGATAAAATCCTATGTTCATTTAATTGTTCTTGATGTTTCAAGTTCCTGGCCAGGACAGACAGATTTAGTCAGAAAAGAGTTTCTGATAAGAAAATCTAATTAATCAAGAACTGGAATTAAAACAAATATATAATGTTCATACCAAATGGGGTTTGACATTAACCATTACTCCAGCTCGAATTAGAATTTTGTAACAGAGAGATTCTAGTACATGGTAATATATGATTAAAGGTTCATTTAAGGTATTCCTTATTACTGATTGGGTGGCCATGGCATACTATGTTAGGTGTCAACTATGGTCTGTGAGATTCCTGAAATGATTTAGAGAAATCATTTACGGTAAGAAAGAGTTCTAATGATATTAAGAGTTAATATCATTTCTCATTGCCAATAAGTAATGAGCCTAGTAAGTCACACATCTACACAAGCTAATCACCATTTAAAATATGATTTAATTAATTAATTAAAGAGTTTAATTAATTAATTAAAGAGGTTTGTTTTGCAATAAGATTGCAAAATCCCTAGCACGACTTAAAACCAAATTTAGGTTATTGGATGTGTAGTATAAATTAAATTTATATTTAATTTGATTAAATATGAATTTAATTATGAGAAATTAATTAATAGAGATTAATTAATTTATTTATTTATATTTGATATAAATTGATTTAAAGAGGAGAAATTATGATTTTGGGTTGAGAACTCAAATTAAAAAGTAAGGGCAAATTGGTCTTTTCATATGGTGGCATGTGGCACCATGAGATAGTAACACATAGCACCATATGATCTTGCCACTTGTCTTCCTATGATGGAAGACCACATGTCATGATTTAAATGGAGCTTGACACTTGGCTTCATAGGATTAAATCAAATAATAACAAGATGGGATCTTGTGATGACATGTGGCAAGGGAGTAAGTTAGGGTTTGACCTAAGTATATAAAGAAAAGTTATAAAGAAAAAACTCACTCCTCTCTCTTTTCTCTTATGTTGGATGGCAATATGGTGTCTCTTTCTCCTCTTTGATTTCTCAATTGATTCAAGGGAAAAACTTTGATTTTCTCTTGAAATAAAATTATTAGAAAGTATTTCTAACTCCCAATACATTCATACAACCTTCACAAAGCATAAACCCCATCTCAAAATTCGTTGACAAGGCTTGAGAAGCTAATCTAGGGGCTGTCATTACAACTTTGGTGTGTGTTTATGGTGGACAAAGTAGAGGGACAACATTGGGGTCCTAAGAACATCCTCAGAGGCTTCAATTGTGTATCAAGAGGTTAGTATCTAAAAATCCCTCTTTAGTTAGGGTTTAATTGAATTAAATGTTAATTCATAATCTTTAATGGCAAATGAAATTTTAATGCATGCTAAAATATGTTTTGGTATGCAATTGGGCATTGGAAATTGATTAGGATCATAAAACACTTGGTATGGTGCATGTAATCTTAGAAATAATTTTTAAAATTCAAAGTTCTAATGCCCTTTATTCACGCTTCCACTCCTTCAATTGGTATCAGAGCCACTATATTTACCATTAATATTGTTTATGAGGTTTAATTGTGTGATTGGATCAAATTTGGATTGATCAAGAGCTGGTTTGGTTGCTCAAGAGGGGCAGCTTGGGTGAAATACACTCCCCAAGGGTGTGTTTGGATTTTTGGGCTTAGTTTTTGGGCCCATTATGTAATTGTTGTTTATTTTAAGGCCCATAATTAAGCCCATACCTAATTAAATTGTTTAATTAGGAATTTTAATCACACAATTAATTTTTGAAAATTGTTTTCAAGGTATTAAATTTGGAAAAAGGTTTCTAAATTTAAAATTATTTGAATGAGATTCAAATTTAATTTTGGTTGAATATGTGATATTCAATTTAATTTTTAGTATGTATATTTTATTTAATTTTTAAATTTTAATATGCATGATGAATGATCATGGACAATAAAAGACCAATGTGATTGGATTTGTTTCTTTTATTTTTCTTTGAGATGTAAAATAATTAATTTTATTTTAGTGGCATGTATTATAAATGTTGTAATAATTTAGGTTGTAATTTTATTTGTTTGAGGACTTTAAAGTCCAAATTCTTGTAAACTCGCCTTGGTATGCCAAGGATTACAATGTAATTGGATTGCAAGAATATTAAGGAGGTCAAGAGCATTAGTGGGACCAGTGGGAGGAAATCAATATCAAGGGTTGATTATGTACTCCTTCAGCAACTCTTGTAAAATGAATGAATAAAATACACCTAGAAATGCCCTGATTTAATTCTTGGTGGCTCAGAATTGAATCCCTTAGAAAGTCCATGATCATATCATATTATTTGTTTATTCATGTATGCATGAGATGTATGTGAATGTATGTAAGTATATGATATATGCATGCTAATTGGATAATGTGCAAAGTGAGACCATAATAGTAACTAAGTCGACCATAAATTTTCCAAGCAAATGATTAAGTTGGAAATGGTATAATTAAAGTAATTATATCATGGCCCTCCATTGAGGCAATTATTTTAAGAAATTTTAAATGCTTAATGTGATGCATTTATTTAAGAGATTTTTTTAAGAATAATTGTTAAGCATAAGATGTTGTAAATATGTAAATAGTTGGTGGCCAATAATGGATGTGCCTAAGGACATTAAAATTATTTGCATGTTTATTGGCTCAATGGGATCAACTTAACTAATGCAAGAAAAATCAATAATGGATGTGCCTGAGATTTTGAGCATTAGGGGCTAAATAAATAATTGAACCTCACATGAGATGTGATGGGCAAGGAGTTGCTCACTTATAGTTTATTGTAATTTCAATAATGGATGTGCCTGAGGATGATCAATAAGACTATAAGAATTCAATCACCCACTAGAAATCTATCCAACTAGGATTTTCGTTTCCTACTTTGGAAGTGTAGGATTCGCCAAGTTAGTGGGAGGATCAATTTGATTAAAAGACCATAATTATTTTGGTTAATCACTTAATAAATTTACTAATTAATCTAGTTATTTTCTGCAGTTAATTTTTTCTGATAATAATGAGCACACAACAACCACCACCATCCAATATCCTTGCAAGCATACTTGATCACAATAGGTTGACGAGACCTAATCTTTCTAATTAGCTCAGAAATTTAAAACTTATCCTGAATCTAGAACGTATTGGATATGTTTTAGACTCAAAGGTTCCTGGCCCATTACCTCCCGAGGCCACTCAAGAGGAACTAGACACTTTGGACAAGTGGAAGGAGCATGATATAAGAGCCAAATATTACATGCTTGCTTTTATGACTAATGAGTTATAAAAGCAGCTTGAAAATATGCAGAATGCAAGTGAAATCCTCCTTCACCTGCAAGAGTTGTATGGTGAGCACAGCAGGAATGCTAGGTATGAGACATCTAGACAGCTATTTCGCATGAGAATGTCTGAGCAACAGAATGTAGGAGATCATGTCCACAAGATGTTCGGCTTATTGAGCAGCTGAAACATCTTGATTTTCACATGGATTTCCAACTGCAGAAGGATCTGATCCTTCAGTCCTTGCCTGAGTCATTTGGGAATTTTGTGACAAATTTCCATATGACAAAGCAAGAGTGTACTTTGGCTAGGTTGCTTAACATGCTGGTTATTGTCCAAAAGAATATGCCAGGCAATAAAGGAAAAGAGGTGGCTTTGATTGCATCTTCTTCTTCTGCTAGAAAGTCCAAAAAGAAGAAAGGTAATAAGAATAAGAAACCTCAAATTCCTAGACCTTCCAAGAAGATAGCCAAACAGAAGGGCAAGATCGAAGCTGACAAAGGTAAGGGAAAGTGTTTCTACTGCCAGAAGGATGGGCACTGGAAAATGAACTGCCCAGAGTATTTTGCTTCTCTGAAGGACAAGAAGGATAGACCTTCAGAAGGTATGTCTGTGTCTTGTTATTTAGATTTTGATGACACTCATAGTTCATCTACTGCTTGGGTTCTAGATACTAGTGCTAGTTCTTACATTACTTTTGATATGCAAGAACTAGTGAGTAGTAGCAGCTTGCAGTCACGATATATTAGACTCCCATTGGCAATGGCTCAACTGTTGAAGCTTTAGTCATAGGATCTAAATCTTTATACATGAATGGACATTTTTTGTATTTAAATAATATTTTGCATGTACCTGATGCTTTTAAAAACATCATTTCTATATCTAATTTGACTAGAAATGGCTATGAATTTCTGTTCACAAATGATGTTTGCAATATTTATTTTGGAAATAAATATATTAGCTCGGATTATATGCATGATGGACTTTATTATTTAGATAATAATGTTAAATACAAATCTAATGTAAGCAATCTAAATGAATGTAATGCCATGATGAAAATCAACTCAAGTTTAAAATATATTTGACACTTAAGATTAGGTCATGTTGTAGAAGATAGGATTGCAAAGCTGGAGAAAATGGGAATTTTATCCTCATTGGGTTTTGAACCTACTCCAACTTGTGAATCCTGCCTTCATGGCAAAATGACTAAATCATCTTTTGTTGGACAAGGGTTAAGAGCTAAAAATATTTTGGAATTGATACATAGTGATGTATATGATCCATTTAAGGAAATGGCTAGAGGAGGTTTTCATTACTTTATTACCTTTACTGATGATAAATAAAGGTTTGGGTATTTGTATTTGATGAAATACAAACATGAATCCTTTGAAAAGTTCAAAGAATTTAAATGTGAAGTAGAAAATCAAACAGGAAAAAGTATTAAAACTCTTCGATCAGATCGTGGAGGTGAATACTTAAGTACTGAATTTGATGAATATTTGAAAGAGCATGGCATTGTCTCCCAACTGACTCCTCTGGGAATGCCACAACTAAGTGGTGTATTTGAAAGGAGAAATCATACCCTATTAGATATGGTACGCAGTATGATGAGCTATACTGATATGCCAATCTCCTTTTAGGGATTTACATTAGAATCAGCTTTGTATATTCTGAATAGGATTCCATCAAAGTCAGTTTCTTCCACACCTTATGAGATATAGTATGGAAGAAAATCGAGTCTTAAGCATTTTAAGATTTGGGGTTGTCCAGCTTATATTAAAAAGCTGAACATTGATAAATTGGAAATCAGATCAGAAAAAGGTCGATTTGTTAGATATCCAAAAGAAAGTTTTGGATATTATTTTTATTTACCTACATCACAAAAGGTTGTGGTAAGCAGAGATGTCATATTTCTTGAATAGTTTATTCAAGAAGGTGGCAAAGGAAGGCAAATAGAGTTAGAATTAGAGAATTATAACCAACCAATAGATCAAATGGATATAGATCCTTCTAGTCAACCTATACCTATTAATAAAACATCTACAGTAATTCCTCGCAGATCAACAGGATATCTCACCCACCAGTGAGATATGGTTTTCTTCATGAAGATGAACAAGAGTTGTTTACTCATGAAGAAATAGATTATGGAGATGATCCTCTTACCTATGAAGAGGCTATATCAGATATAAACTCTTCAAAATGGATTAAAGCTATGAAATTCGAAATTGATTCCATGCATAAGAACTAAGTTTGGGACCTTGTTGACCCACCTGAAGGTATTGTACCTATAGGAAATAAATAGGTTTTCAAGAAGAAAATTAGTTCTGATGGAAAGGTAGAGACCTATAAAGCAAGGCTAATTGTGAAAGGGTTTCGCCAAAAGCAAGGAATGGACTATGAGGAGACTTTCTCGCCTGTTGCCATGCTTAAATCAATTAGGATTTTATTAGCAATAGCTGCATATTATGATTATGAGATTTAGCAAATGGATGTCAAAACAGCTTTTCTCAATGGAAACATTGATGAAAACATTTTCATGGAACAATCTACGAGTTTTGAATCCCAAGATGGTTCCAAGGTATACAAGCTAAAACGATCTATTTATGGGTTGAAACAAGCTTCGAGGAGTTGGAACATCCATTTTGATGAAGTCATTAAATCATTTGGTTTTATCAAAAATATGGATGAGCTATGTGTACATAAGAAGGTTAGTGAGAGTGCTGTCACTTTTCTTATTTTATATGTAGATGACATTTTATTGATAAGTAATGACATAGGTATGTTGACAACTGTCAAGGTATGATTGTCAAATACATTCTCCATGAAAGACTTAGGGGAGGCAACCTATATTCTTGGAATTTACATCTATAGAGATAGAGCGAAAAGAATAATTGATTTATCCCAAAGTCTATACTTGTAAAAGGTATTAAAGAGGTTTAACATGCTTGATTCCAAGAGAGGATTGTTAGCAGTAAGACATGGTATCCACCTTTCTAAAGAGATATCTCCAAAGACACTAGAAGAAAGAGATAAAATGGTCAGGATTCCATATGCTTCGGCTATTGAATGTTTAATGTATGCAATGTTGTGTACTAGGCTGAATATCGCATATGCTGTTAGTTTGACTAGCAGGTTTCAATCCAGTCTAGGTTTGGAACACTGGATAGCTATCAAGAATATTCTTAAGTACTTGAGAAGAACTAAGGATTTATTCTTGATTTATGGAGGTGGTAACTTGTAATTGGATGGTTATACTGATTCTGATTTTCAATCAGATATCAATAATAGAAAGTCTACCTCTGGGTTTGTGTTCATTTGTAATGGAGGTGCAGTCAGTTGGAAGAGTTCTAAACAAAGTACGACTGCTGATTCCACTACAGAGGCTGAGTACATTGCTGTATCAGATGCTGCAAAAGAGGTTGTTTGGATAAAGAAGTTCGTGATAGAACTTACAGTAGTTCCTTCCATTGAGTCAGTAGTTCCTCTCTACTGTGACAACAATGAAGCGGTCATACAGGCTAAGGAACCCCGGTCTCACCAGAAATCCAAATACATAGAAAGGCACTACCACATTATCAGAGAGATAGTTGGGCGAGGCGATGTAGCCATGCAGAAAATAGCATCAGTCGAAAATTCAGCTAATTCATTCACAAAGCCTATGTCACAAACTCAGTTAGACCGACATCTTGAGAAGATGGGTCTAAGATATTGTAATGAATGGCTCTAGTGCTAGTGGGAGATTGTTAGTAGTATGCCCTAGAGCGTATCATTTTGTATGCATCTTGTACATATTTTATTAATAAAAGGCAATTTCACTTTTCCATTTATATAATATATTTATGTGTAATAAAAAATGTCCATTGATATTTTGTTAGAAATTCTATTCTTAAGTTATTAAGAATATGAGTGACAGTATTTTTAGTACAAAGTATCATAAATTGGTTCACAATCAAGGATACTTCACAAAGGACATGACTTATCCAGAAAGATTGTAATCATGTTTGTTCCCAAGGTATTTATATGAGACATGAATAAGATGGAATGGTGAGTCTCATGCCACATAACAAATATGATAGGCACTTATACATGATAAGTAGGCCGAACCAGTGACGCTTATGACAAGCACATGGAGTTTACTCTTATCAATGCATTATCATATATCATATCAGTGCATATAATCTTTAGATCTGAGATAACAGAGTTATCTTGTATATAGGTGATTTGAGTTTAATACTGCTTTCATACTTGTACTGTATGGGTATATGAGCATGTGTTGGCTCCTATTAGTTATATATGGAGATAGGTGTTGATCAAGATGGAATTCGTTACTCTAAGTAAATATGGATAAAATCCTATGTTCATTTAATTGTTCTTGATGTTTCAAGTTCTTGACTAGGACAGACAGATTTAGTCAGAAAAGAGTTTCTGATAAGAAAATCTAATTAATCAAGAACTAAAATAAAAAGAGAACATGATGTTCATAGCAAATGGGGTTTGACATTAGCCATGACTCCAGCTCAAATTGGAATTTTGTAACGGAGAGATTCTAGCGCATGGTAACATATGATTAAAGGTTCATTTAAGGTATTCCTTATTACTGATTGGGTGGCCATGGCATAATATGCTAGGTGTCAACCATGGTCTATGAGATGCCTGAAATGATTTAGAAAAATCATTTACGGTAATAAAGAATTCTAATGATATTAAGAGTTAATATCATTTCTCATTGCCAATAACTAATGAGCCTAGTAAGTCACACATCTACACAAGCTAATCACCATTTAAAATGTGATTTAATTGATTAATTAAAGAGGTTTGGTTTGCAATAAGATTGCAAAGTCCCTAGCATGACTTGAAACCAAATCTAGGTTATTGGATGTATAGTATAGATTAAATTTATATTTAATTTGATTAAATATGAATTTAATTATGAGAAATTAATTAATGGAGATTAATTAATTAATTAATTTATATTTGATATAAATTGATTTAAAGAGGAGAAATTATGATTTTGGGTTGAGAACTCAAATTAAAAAGTAAAGGCAAATTGGTCTTTTCACATGGTGACATATGGCACCATGAGATGGTGACACATGGCACCATATGATCTTGCCACTTGTTTTCCTATGATGGAAGACTACATGTCATGATTTAAATGGAGTTTGGCACTTTTGCTTCATAGGATTAAATCAAATAATAACAAGATGGGATCTTGTGATGATATGTGGCAAGGGAGTAAGTTAGGGTTTGGCCTAAGTATATAAAGAAAAGTTATAAAGAAAAAACTCACTCCTCTCTCTTTTCTCTTATGTTAGACGGCAACATGGTATCTCTTTCTCCTCTTTGATTTCTCAATTGATTCAAGGGAAAAACTTTGATTTCCTCTTGAAATAAAATTATTAGAAAGTGTTTCTAACTCCCAATACATTCATACAACCTTCACAAAGCATAAACCCCATCTCAAAATTGGTTGACAAGGCTTGAGAAGCCAATCTAGGGGCTGCCATTGCAACTTTGGTGTGTGCTTGTGGTGGACAAACTAGAGGGACAATATTTGGGGTCCTAAGAACATCCTCAGAGGCTTCAATTATGCATCAAGAGGTTAGTACCTAAAAATCTCTCTTTTAATTAGGGTCTAATTGAATTAAATTTTAATTCATAATCTTTAATGACAAATAAAATTTTAATGCATGCTAAAATATGTTTTAGTATGCAATTGGACATTGAAAATTGATTAGGATCATAAGACACTTGGTATGATGCATGTAACCTTAGAAATAATTTTTGAAATTCAAGGTTTTAATGCCCTTTATTCACGCTTTCACTACTTCATTATGCATATATAAGTTACAAATTATTTAATTATTACACCTTAATACTATAATAAATAGCTATTATTGTTGTTGTTATTATTATTATTATAAATACCTGAAATGTTCAATTTAATTAAAGAAAGGAAAAATTAAGAATTAATTGAACTAATTTATTAATTTTACCTAATAAAAATATATACTAATTTTATATATGTTATATTTTCACTTTCTGATAAAGAAGTGGTCTATATTTTTGTAAAACAAATTCAAGAGGAGATAAGATTTTAAATCTATCATATTTATACCAATTGGTAATTTTTAATTAAATTTATTGATGATTATTTTTCTATATTTAATGAAAGTTGTAATATACAATTATTATATAATTTAATTTTCTAAACACAGTATATATATATATATATAGGAATGTATTCATAGGAAAATGATATATAACACTTTCCTCAAAAAACTTGTCACGTGTTACTTTCTATAAATATTAAACTCAACTTAACTCAACTCAACTCAACTAAGCCTTTATCCCAAAAATTTGGAGTTGGCTATATGGATTCGCTTTTTCCACTCTGAACGATTTTGAGTTAAACCTCAGAAATG
This sequence comes from Hevea brasiliensis, assembly GCF_030052815.1. Lineage (NCBI taxonomy): Eukaryota > Viridiplantae > Streptophyta > Magnoliopsida > Malpighiales > Euphorbiaceae > Hevea > Hevea brasiliensis. The sequence goes on along the minus strand of NC_079509.1, from coordinate 37,477,960 downwards.
TGTAATACTTCTAAGTCATGTTGTACTACTCTCCTCCAAGTCAATTTAGGTCTACCTCTTTTTTTCTTTCTATCCTCTAACCTAATGTGCTCTACTTGTCTAACTGGAGCATCCGTATGTCTACGCTTCACATGACCAAACTACCTTAATCTCCCTTCTCTCAACTTATCTTCAATTGGCACAACTCCTACCTTTTCTCTAATACTTTCATTACGGACTTTATCTAGTCTAGTATGGCCACTCATCCACCTCAACATTCTCATCTCTGCAACTCTTAACTTAGATGCATACGACTCTTTCAGTGCCCAACACTTACTACCATATAACATAGCTGGTCGTATGGCTGTACGATAAAATTTTCCTTTTAATTTATTGGGAATCTTACGATCACATAAAACTCCCGTGGCACGTCTCCACTTCAACCATCCAGCTTTAATCCTATGACTAACATCCTCCTCACATCCCCCATCTACTTGAAGGACTGAGCCTAGATATTTAAAGTGATTACTTTGGAACAGTACCACTCCATTCAAACTAACTCCTTCCCTATCACCAGTTTGGCCTTCACTGAACTTGCAATGCATGTATTCTGTCTTCGTTCTACTTAACTTAAAACCCTTTGACTCTAAAGTACTTCTCCAAAGTTCTAGCTTCCTATTGACTCCTTCTCGTGTCTCATCTATCAGAACAATATCATCCGCAAACATCATGCACCAAGGAATACTCTCTTGTATATGTTTCGTCAGTTCATCTAAAACTAATGTAAAAAGGTAAGGGGATCCTTGGTGTAATCCAATTGAGATCGGAAAATCTCTTGTGTCCCCTCCCACTGTGCGCACAATAGTAGTTGCTCCTTCATACATATCTTTCAATACTTGTATGTACCTAATAGATACCCTCTTTTGTTATAGCACATTCCATAAGACCTCTCTTGGAACACTATCATAAGCCTTCTCCAAATCAATAAAAACCTGTTAGTAGTATGCCCTAGAGCATATCATTTAGTATGTATCTTGTACATATTTTTATTAATAAAAGGCATTTCCACTTTTCCGTTTACATAATATATTTATGTGTAATAGAAAAGGTTCATTGATATTTTGTTAGAAATATTATTCTTAAGTTGTTAAGAATATGAGTGACAATATTTCTAGCACAAAGTATCATAAATAGGTTCACAATCGAGGATACTTCATAACAAGGACATGACTTATCCAGAAAGATTGTATTCATGTTTGTTCCCAAGTTATTTATATGAGATATAAATAAGATGGAATGGTGAGTCTCATGCCATATAACAAACATGATAGGCACTTATAAACCAGTGACACTTATGACAAGCACATGGAGTTTACTCTTGTCAATGTTTTGTCATAAATCATATCAGTGCATATAATCTTTAGACCTGAGATAGCACAGTTATCTTGTATATAGGTAGTTTGAGTTTGATACTGCTTTCATACTTGTACTATGTATGGGTATATGGGCATGTGTTGGCTCCAGCTAGTTATATATGGAGGTAGGTGTTGATCAAGAAGGAATCTGTTCCTCTAAGTAAATAGAGATAAAATCCTATGTTCATTTAATTGTTCTTGATGTTTTAAGTTCCTGGCCAGGACAGATAGATTTATTCAGAAAAGAGTTTCTGATGAGAAAAATCTTTTAATCAAGAACTGGAATTAAAAGAGAACATAATATTCATAGCAAATGGAGTTTGACATAAACCATGACTCCAGCTTGAGTTGGGATTTTGTAACAGAGAGATTCTAGTGCATGGTAACATATGATTATAGGTTCATTTAAGGTAAATCTTATTACTAATTGGGTGGCCATGGCATGCTATGCTAGGTGTTAACCATGGTCTATGAGGTTCATAAAATGATTTAGAGAAATCATTTATGGTAAGAAAGAGTTGATGATATTAAGAGTTGATATCATGTCTCATTGCCAATTAGTGATGAGCCTAGTAAGTCACACACATACACAAGTTATCACCTATTTAAATATGATTTAATTAATTAATTAAAGAGTTTAATTAATTAATTAAATAGATTTAGTTTGCAATTAAATTGCAAAGTCCCTAGCATGACTTGAAACCAAATCTAGATTATTGGATGTGTAGTATAAATTAAATTTATATTTAAAGTGTTTAAATATGAATTTAATTGATGAGAAATTAATTAATAGAGATTAATTAATTAATTTATATTTGATATAAATTAATTAGAAGAAGAAAATAATTATTTTGGGTTAAGAACTCAAAATTAAGACAGGGGCATTTTGGTCATTTCACAGTGTGACACGTGGCACCATGAGATGGTGACACATGGCATAACACATAAGCTTGCCAAATGTTTTTTTAATCATGTAAGATGATTAAAATCAAGATTAAATATAGGTTTGACACTTGGCACAATGTGATTGGGTCACTTAAACCTAGAGCTAATCAAAAGGTGACATGTGGCTAGGGTTTAATGTGTTAACCTAGCTATTTAAGTGTGGTTATGAAAAGAAAACATAACCAGCAGCCTCTCCTCTCAATTGTCACGCCACTTTGAGCCTCTCCAGCTATTTCTCTTCATCTCTCATCAATTCAAAGAGATTAGCCATCAATCTCTTGAATTAAGAACACTAGAAATTGTTTCTAGTGTCCTGTTTACATCTCTAATCTCTTAAAAGGCAGAACTTGAATTTCTAATTAATAGAAAAGGCTTTGGAAGCTGTTCAAGGGCTTCCATAGGTGTTCTTGGTGTGGACAAGCTAGAGGACAACATCCGTGTCCTCAAGACGAATCTCAAAGCGCGAACCACTGCAGCACATCAAGAGGTTAGTGTAATCGTTTTTGATTTAATCTAGGGTTCCAAAATTAATTTGATTAATTTTAAAATCTTAAATGGCAAATACAGATCCAAAAACATATTAAAAGAGTTTTAATATGTTGTTTATCATTGAAATCAAATAGATAAAAATAAATCTTGCATGGTGCATGTGACTCTAGGTGAAAATTTTTGAATTCAATGGTATAATCTTGTGTTTTTCACGCTTCCGTTCCTTCAATTGGTATCAGAGCCACTATATTTGCCATTTAGATTGTTGATTATATAATTTAATTGTGTGTTTGATCATGAGATCAAGAGATTCATTGCTGGTTGGATCATGAGGTGTGGCGGCACACATGGTGAAGCCACCATTGGTGGCGGCAACAATGGTTCCTTGGGTGGTTCAAGGTTTGGCTTTTAATTCTGCAATTGTTGTATGATCTAAGGCCTATTCTTTGACTAATTAAAGTGTTTAATTAGTTGTTTTAATCACACAATTAAATTATGATTCAAATCAGATTTTTAAAAAAATTGTTTGAATGTGATTCAAATCTGAATTTTAAAAGTTGTTTGAATGTGATTCAAATCTGAATTTTTAAAATTGTTTGAATCATATTTAAATCTGATTTTTTAAAATTGATTCAATAAAATTCAGATCTGATTTTTAAAAAAATATTTGAATGTGATTCAAATCTGATTTTTTAAAAAATGTTTGAATGTGATTCAAATCTGAATTTTTGAAGTTGTTTGAATGTGATTCAAATCTGAATTTTTAAATTTGTTTGAATGAGATTCAAATCTGAATTTTTAAATTTATTTGAATCATATTCAAATCTGGATTTTTAAGTTGAATATGAGATATTTAATTTAATTTAAGTATGTATGTTTTATTTAATTGTTAAATAGTGATATGCATGATGGATGATCATGGACTATAAAAGACCAATGTGATTGGATTTATTTCTTTTATGTTTCTTTGGGATTGTAAATTAATTAATTTATTTTGGGCATGTATTATTAAGTTTGTAATATTTTTGGGTTATAATTTCATTTATTTAAGTTCTTGTAAATTCGCCTTGGTATGCCAAGGATTACTATGTAATATTGGATTGCAAGAAGTTCAAGGAGGTCAAGAGCATTGGTGGGACCAGTGGGAGGAATTCAATATCAAGTGTTGATTATGTACTCCTTCAGCAACTCTTGTAAAATGAATGAATGAAATGCACCTAGGAATGCCCTGATTCAATTCTTGGTGGCTCAGAATTGAATCCCTTAGAAAGTCCATGATCATACCATATTTACTGCTTATCCATGAATGCATGAGATGTATGAGAATGTATGCAATTATATGATATATGCATGCTAAATGGATAATGTGCAAAGTGAGACCTTAATAGTAATTAGGATGGCTATAAAATCTTCCAAACAAATGATTAAGTTGGAAATGCTATAATTAAAGTAATTATAACATAAGCCCTCCATTGGGGCAATTATTTTAAGAAATTTTAAATAGTTGCATGAGATGCAATTAATTTAAGAGATTTTCTTAAGAATAATTGTTAAGCATGAGATGTTGTAAATATGTAAATGGTTTGGTGGCCAATATTGGATGTACCTGAGGACATTAAAATTATTTGCATAATTACTGGCTCAATGGGATCAACTTAACTAATGCAAAATAAGTCAATAATGGATGTACCTGAGATTTTGAGCATTAGGGGCTAGGTAAAGGATTGAACCTCACATGAGATGTGATGGGCAAGGAGTTACTCACTTATAGTTTATTGTAATTCCAATAATGGATGTACCTGAGGATGATCAATACAATTATAAGAATTCAATCACCCACTAGAAATCCATCCAACTAGGATTTCCGTTTTCTACTTTGGAAGTGTAGGATTCGCTAAGTTAGTGGGAGGACTAATTTGATTAAAAGACCATAATCATTTTGGTTAATTACATGATACATTTACTAATTAATCTGGTTATTTTCTCAGTTAATTTTCTCGATAAAAATGAGCACAAAACAACCACCACCATCCAATATCCTTGCAAGCATACTTGATCACAACAGTTGACAGACCTAATGCATGCGATTGGCTAAGAAATTTGAAACTTGTCTTGAACCATGAACATATAGGATATGTTCTAGATTCAAATGTTCCTGGTCCCTTACCTCCAGAGGCCACACAAGAGGAACATGAAACTTTGGACAAGTGGAAGGAGCATGATATGAGAGCTAAGTGTTACATGCTTGCTTCTATGAGTAATGAGTTACGTAAGCAACATGAGAACATGCAGAGTGCGAGTGAGATCCTCCTTCACCTACAAGAGTTGTATGGTGAGCACAGCGAGAATGCTAGGTATGAGATATCTAGACTTATTCCGTATGAGGATGTCCGAGGGATGTAATGTTGGGGATCATGTCCACAAGATGATTCGGTGATTGAGCAGCTTGGAACATCTTGACTTCAACATGGATTTCCAACTACAAACGGATTTGATCCTTCATCCCTTCCTGAGTCTTTGGGAATTTTGTGACAAATTTCCATATGACTAAACAGAATGCACCTTAGCCGAATTACTCAACATGCTGGTTATTGCCCAAAAGAATATGCCGTGCAATAAAGGAAAAGAGGTAGCTTTGGTTGCATCTTCTTCACTGGAAAGTCCAACAAGAAGAAGGGCAATAAGAAAAAGAAACCTCAGATTCTGGTCCTTCCAAGAAAATAGCTAAGCAGAAAAGGAAGACTAAAGTCGATGGAGGCAAAGGAAAGTGTTTCCATTGCCAAAAGGATGGGCACTGGAAAAGGAACCGCCTGCAGTATCTTGCTTCTCTGAAGGACAAGAAGGATACACCTTCTAAGGTATGTCCATATCTTGTTATTTAGATTCTAATGATACTTATAGTTCATCTACTTGGGTTTTAGATACTGGTGCAGTTCTCACATTTCTAATGATATGCGGGAACTAGCAAACAAGACTTGCGTTCTCAAGATATTAGAGTCGGATTGGCAATGGCTCAACTGTTGAAGCTTTAGCCATAGGATCTAAATCTTTTACATGTTTGGACATGTTTTGTGTTTGGATAATATTTTATATGTACTGATGCTTTTAAGAACATCATTTCTATATCTAGGTTGATGAAATGGCTATGAATTTCATTCACAGATGATGTTTGCAATATTTATTTTGGAAATAAATATGTTGGTTCGGTTATATGAATGATGGTCTTTATTATTTGGATAATAATGACAAACACAAATTGAATGCAAGTGATCTAAAAGAATACAATGCCATGGTGAAAACCAACTCAAGTTCAAAATATATTTGGCACTTAAGGTTATGTCATGTTGCAGAAGATAGGATTGCAAAATTGGAGAAAATGGGGATTCTATCCTCATTGGTCCAACTTGTGAATCTTGCCTTCAAGGCAAAATGACTAGATCACCCTTTGTTGGACAAGGGCTAAGAGCTGAAAATATTTTGGAACTAATACATAGTGATGTATGTGGTCCGTTTAAAGAAATGGCTAGAGGGGGCTTTCATTATTTTATTACCTTTACTGATGATAAATCAAGGTTTGGGTATTTGTATTTGATGAAATACAAACATGAATCCTTTGAAAAGTTTAAGGAATTTAAATCTGAAGTAGAAAATCAAACAGGAAAAAGTATTAAAGCTCTTCGATCAGATCGTGGAGGTGAATATTTGAGTACTGAATTTGATGAATACTTGAGAGAGCATGGCATTGTTTCTCAGCTGACTCCTCCAGAACGCCATACGGCTAAATGGTGTATCTGAAGGAGAAATCGTACCCTATTGGATATGGTACGTAGTATGATGAGCTATACCGATATGCCAATCTCCTTTTAGGATTTGCATTAGAATCACTTTATATATTCTCGAATAGGATTCCATCAAAATCGCTTTCTTCCACACCTTATGAGATATGGCATGGAAGAAAACCAAGTCTTAAGCATGTTAAGATTTGGGGTTGTCCTATATCAAAAAGTGAACACCGATAAATTGGAGACCGGATCGTAAAGAGGTCAATTTGTTGGATATCCAAAAGATAGTTTTGGATATTATTTTGATTTGCCTACTTCACAAAAGGTTGTGATAAGTAGAGATGCCACATTTCTTGAACAACAGTTTGTTCAAGAAGGAGGCAAAGGAAGGCAAATAGAGTTAGAATTGGAGAATTCGACCAACCAGCATCGGATGGATATAGATCCATCTAGTCAACCTATACCCATTGATGAAACATCTACAACTGTTCCTCGTAGAACAACCGTGGTATCTCACCCACGGTGAGATATGGTTTTCTTCATGAAGAAGAACAAGAGTTGTCTACTCATGAAGAAGTAGATCATGGAGATGATCCACTTACCTATGAAGAAGCTATATCGATATAGACTCTTCAAAATGGATTGATGCTATGAAATCCGAGATTGATTCCATGTATAAGAATCAAGTTTGGGATCTTGTTGACCCATCAAGGTATTGTACCTATAGGGAACAAATGGGTTTTCAAGAAGAAAATTGGTTCGATGGAAAGGTAGAGACCTATAAGGCAAGGCTAGTAGCGAAAGGGTTTCGCCAAAGGCAAGGAATAGACTATGAGGAGACTTTCTGCTTTGTTGCCATGCTTAAATCAATTAGGATTTTATTAGCAATAGCTGCATACTATGATTATGAGATTTGGCGGATGGATGTCAAAGCGCTTTTCTCAATGGATACATTGAAGAAAACATTTTCATGGAACAACCTAAGGGATTTGAATCCCAAGATGGTTCCAAGGTATGCAAGCTAAAGCGATCCATTTATGGGTTGAAACAAGCTTCGAGGAGTTGGAACATCCGTTTTGATGAAGCCATTAAATCTTTTGGTTTTATCAAAAATGAGGATGAGCCATGTGTATATAAGAAGGTTAGTGACAAGCTATCACTTTCCTTGTCTTATATGTGGATGACATACTGTTGATGGGTAATGATACAGGTATGTTGACGACTATAAAGGTATGGTTGTCAAATACATTCTCCATGAAAGACTTAGGGGAGGCAACCTATATTCTTGGGATTCGCATCTATAGAGATAGAGCGAAAAGAATAATTGGTTTATCCCAAAGTCTATACTTGGAAAAGGTGTTAAAGAGGTTTAACATGCTTGATTCCAAGAGAGGATTGTTACCAGTGAGACATGGTATCCACCTTTCTAAAGAGATGTCTCCAAAGACACCTGAAGAAAGAGATAAGATGGCCAGGATTCCATATGCTTCGGCTATTGGAAGTTTAATGTATGCAATGTTGTGTACTAGGCCGGATATCGCATATGCTGTTAGTTTGACTAGCAGGTATCAATCCAATCCAGGTTTGGAACATCGATAGTCACAAGAATATCCTTAAGTACTTGAGAAGAACTAAGGATTTATTCTTGATTTATGGAGGTGGAGACTTGCAATTGGATGGTTATACTGATTCTGATTTCCAATCAGATATCGATGATAGAAAGTCTACCTCTGGATATGTGTTCATTTGTAATGGAGGTGCAGTCAGTTGGAAGAGTTCCAAACAGAGCATGACTGCAGATTCCACTACTGAGGCTGAGTATATTGCTGCATCAGATGCTGCAAAAGAAGCTGTTTGGATAAAGAAGTTCGTGACAGAACTTACAGTAGTTCCTTCCATTGAGTCAGCAGTTCCATTACACTGTGACAATAATGGAACAGTCATACAGGCTAAGGAACTAAGGTCTCACCCAAAATCCAAACACATAGAAAGGCACTATCACATTATCAGAGATATAGTTGGGCAAGGCGATATAGTCATGCAGAAAAATAACATCAGCTGAAAAATTCAGCTGATCCATTCACTAAGCCTTTGTCATAAGCTCAGTTAGACTGACATCTTGAGAAGATGGGTCTAAGATATTGTAATGAATGGCTCTAGTGCTAGTGGGAGATTGTTAGTAGTATGCCCTAGAGCATATCATTTAGTATGTATCTTGTACATATTTTTATTAATAAAAGGCATTTCCACTTTTCCGTTTACATAATATATTTATGTGTAATAGAAAAGGTCCATTGATATTTTGTTAGAAATATTATTCTTAAGTTGTTAAGAATATGAGTGACAATATTTCTAGCACAAAGTATCATAAATAGGTTCACAATCGAGGATACTTCATAATAAGGACATGACTTATCCAGAAAGATTGTATTCATGTTTGTTCCCAAGTTATTTATATGAGATATAAATAAGATGGAATGGTGAGTCTCATGCCATATAACAAACATGATAGGCACTTATAAACCAGTGACACTTATGACAAGCACATGGAGTTTACTCTTGTCAATGTTTTGTCATAAATCATATCAGTGCATATAATCTTTAGACCTGAGATAGCACAGTTATCTTGTATATAGGTAGTTTGAGTTTGATACTGCTTTCATACTTGTACTATGTATGGGTATATGGGCATGTGTTGGCTCCAGCTAGTTATATATGGAGGTAGGTGTTGATCAAGAAGGAATCTGTTCCTCTAAGTAAATAGAGATAAAATCCTATGTTCATTTAATTGTTCTTGATGTTTTAAGTTCCTGGCCAGGACAGATAGATTTATTCAGAAAAGAGTTTATGATGAGAAAATCTTTTAATCAAGAACTGAAATTAAAAGAGAACATAATATTCATAGCAAATGGAGTTTGACATAAACCATGACTCCAGCTTGAGTTGGGATTTTGTAATGTAGAGATTCTAGTGCATGGTAACATATGATTATAGGTTCATTTAAGGTAAATCTTATTACTAATTGGGTGGCCATGGCATGCTATGCTAGGTGTTAACCATGGTCTATGAGGTTCATAAAATGATTTAGAGAAATCATTTATGGTAAGAAAGAGTTCTGATGATATTAAGAGTTGATATCATGTCTCATTGCCAATTAGTGATGAGCCTAGTAAGTCACACACATACACAAGTTATCACCTATTTAAATATGATTTAATTAATTAATTAAAGAGTTTAATTGATTAATTAAATAGATTTAGTTTGCAATTAAATTGCAAAGTCCCTAGCATGACTTGAAACCAAATCTAGATTATTGGATGTGTAGTATAAATTAAATTTATATTTAAAGTGTTTAAATATGAATTTAATTGATGAGAAATTAATTAATAGAGATCAATTAATTAATTTATATTTGATATAAATTAATTAGAAGAAGAAAATAATTATTTTGGGTTAAGAACTCAAAATTAAGACACATGTTCATTTTGGTCATTTCTCATTGTGACACGTGGCACCATGAGATGGTGACACATGGCATAACACATAAGCTTGCCAAATGTTTTTTAATCATGTAAGATGATTAAAATCAAGATTAAATATAGGTTTGACACTTGGCACAATGTGATTGGGTCACTTAAACCTAGAGCTAATCAAAAGGTGACATGTGGCTAGGGTTTAATGTGTTAACCTAGCTATTTAAGTGTGGTTATGAAAAGAAAACATAACCAGCAGCCTCTCCTCTCAATTGTCACGCCACTTTGAGCCTCTCCAGCTATTTCTCTTCATCTCTCATCAATTCAAAGAGATTAGCCATCAATCTCTTGAATTAAGAACACTAGAAATTGTTTCTAGTGTCCTGTTTACATCTCTAATCTCTTAAAAGGCAGAACTTGAATTTCTAATTAATAGAAAAGGCTTTGGAAGCTGTTCAAGGGCTGCCATAGGTGTTCTTGGTGTGGACAAGCTAGAGGGACAACATCTGGTGTCCTGAAGACGAATCTCAAAGGCGCAGACACGCTGCAGCACATCAAGAGGTTAGTGTAATCTTTTTTATTTAATCTAGGGTTCCAAAATTAATTTGATTAATTTTAAAATCTTAAATGGCAAATACAGATCCAAAAACATATTAAAAGAGTTTTAATATGTTGTTTATCATTGAAATCAAATAGATAAAAATAAATCTTGCATGGTGCATGTGACTCTAGGTGAAAATTTTTGAATTCAATGGTATAATCTTGTGTTTTTCACGCTTCCGTTCCTTCAAAACCATGTGTAGATCTTTCTTCACATCTCTATATTTCTCCATCAAGCTTCTAATGAGAAAGATCGCTTCTATAGTTGAACGACCGGGCATGAAACCAAATTGATTGAGAGAGATAGAAGTATCATGACGTAGTCGATGCTCCACAACTCTCTCCCACAACTTCATAGTATGGCTCATGAGTTTAATTCCCCTATAGTTTGAGCAACTCTGTATGTCTCCCTTATTTTTAAAAATAGGTACTAAAATACTCTTCCTCCATTCATTAGGCATTTTCTTTGAGTTTAGAATCTTATTAAATAATTTAGTTAACCATGCCACTCCCATATCTCCCAAATACTTCCACACTTCAATTGGTATTTCATCGGGTCCACAGGTTTTACCCACTTTCATTCTCTTAAGTGCTTCCTTTACTTCTAAAGATCTAATCCTTCTAGTATAATTTACATTCTTTTCTATTATTCTAAAATCTATATTCACGCTATTTCCATTTTGACTATTATTAAAGAGATCATTAAAATAATTTCTCCATCTTTCTTTAATGTCCTCATCTTTCACCAACACTTTTCCTTCTTTATCCTTAATGCACCTAACTTGATTGAGATCTTGACATTTCCTTTCTCTACTCCTTGCTAATCTATAAATATCTTTCTCCCCTTCTTTAGTTCCAAGTTTCTCATATAACTTTTCAAAGGCCTGTGCTCTTGCTTGACTAACTGCCTTTTTTGCCTCTTTCTTTGCTATCTTGTACTGTTCATATGCCTCATTATTATCACATTTAGGTAATTTCTTATACCATTCCCTTTTTCTCTTCACTGCCTTTTGTACTTCCTCATTCCACCACCATCTCTCTTTGAGGGTGGTCCATGTCCTTTAGACTCTCCAAGTACTTTTCTAGCTACTTCTCTAATCTTTGATGCCATCTGTATCCACATATCATTGGCCTCCATATCTAGCTTCCATACTTCGGACTCGAGAAGCTCATTTTTGAACTTCACTTGCTTTACTCCTTTGAACTCCCACCACTTTGTTCGAGCTACACTATTTCTTCTGACCTTACTTGAATTGTTCCTAAACTTGACATCCAAGACCACCAACCTATGTTGACTTGTTAAAGCCTCTCCTGGAATGACCTTGCAATCCTTGCATAGAGCTCTATTTGTCTTCCTGGTTAAGAGGAAGTCGATTTGGCTTCTATGTTGCCCATTTTTTAAAGTCACTAAATGTGACTCTCTTTTTATAAAGTAGGTATTTGCTAGTATTAGGTCGTATGCCATAGCAAAATCCAGGATGCTTTTTCCCTCCTCATTTCGACTGCCAAAACCAAAACCTCCATGAACATTCTCATAACCTTGCCTATCACTTCCTACATGTCCATTCAAATCTCCACCAATGAAAACATTCTCTTCATTCGGTATGCTTTGCATTAAATTATCCATATCTTCCCAAAACCTTTGTTTATTCTCACTGTCTAGTCCTATTTGTGGGGCATAAGCACTAAATATATTTATTGTTTCTCCTTCTAGTACTAGCTTTACTAGTATAATTCTATCTCTTACTCTTTTCATAGCTACTACTGCGTCTTTCAATGTTCTGTCTATGATTATACCCACTCCGTTCTTGTTTCTCTCCTTTCTGGTAAACCACAGTTTGTACCCTGAATTACCCACTTCCTTACTTTTCTCTCCTACCCATTTAGTCTCCTGAATACAAGCAATATTCACCCTTCTCCTTTCCAAGGTATCCACAAGCTCCATTAATTTTCCTGTAAGTGATCCAACATTCTAAGTACCAACCCTAATCCTCCTCCTATCCTGCTCCTTCCTAATTGGTCTCCTTCTATGATATCTTCTATTGTTTTCTATGTCTATCTTGTGTTCTGTTCCACTAAATTATTATTTTTTTTTAAATTTAATTTTTTAAAATTTAAGACATTTTGTTATTAAATACAATATTTATAAATTATTTATATTATTCTGTAAATACTAATTATTATTTAATTTTTAATTCTTCTTTTAATTATTATTATTATTTATAATACTACTTTAACATTTATTAGTGAAAATATTATTTTCTTTAAAATCTGATTTTTAAAAAATTAAGACATTTTATGATTAAAAATAATACTTAAAAATTATTTATATTATTTTTTTATAAATTCATTTATATAAAATATTATTTATCACATGTTACGTTTAGTGGTAATAATAATAATAATTTTAATAATAATAATAATAAAAGGTAATTGATGACAATTAATTTAAAGAGCATTGACTATTAATTTATGATTTCATAATTAATCATAAATACTCTTCTTTATATTAATTATTATTTTATTTTTTTTATTTTTTAATTATCATTATTATTTATAATATTGCCTTGGCATTTATATTCAAATTACTATTTTTTTAAAAATTAAAACATTTAGATATTAAATATATTATTTATAAATTATTTATATTATTTTATAAATACTAATTATTATTTTTTTATTTCCCTTATTATTATTATTATTTACAATATTAATTTAATATTTATGATTTCAATTATTATTTTTTTATTTTGATTTTTAAAAATTAAGATATTTTATGATTAAATATAATATTTAAAAATTATTTATATTATTTTTTTATAAATTCATTTTTACAAAAACATTAGTTATAAAAATAAAATATAGAGATTTGACTTATTTATAATTAGTATATATTATTTTTTATGTTAATAATTTAATATTCTTTTTATTATTATTATTATTATTATTATTATTATTATTATTATTATTATTATTATTATTATTATTATTATTATTATTATTATTATTATTATGGCCAATTTATGGCCATTTAATTGAAATGGCCAAGTAAATAAGAAACATTTTACTTTTAAAAAATTGAATTTAAAAGTTTTTGTTACCATTTTTCAATTCAATAATATTTAGTTATAAATTATTTTTTATTTAAATAATTTTCATTTGTTTGTCAATATATAGTATCATATAAGATTTTTTATACACATTAAGCACTCTTTTTTCACCAAGTATTTTTATTTAACCTAAATGTGCTTAAATGTTTTTTATATTTTATTATTTTTTTCAAAGTTATTAGTTATCATTCTCATAATTTATTTATTTAAATATATCTAATTAATATTTATTTAATTATTAATTTTTTAAATTTTCTTATTTAATATTTCTTAAACTTTGAATATCTTATTTCATTATAATTATATATCGAATAAAATTATAATTAATATTTTGATTATCTATATTTTATTATAATTAATTTTCACCAAAATTATTTTTAAATTTAAATTAAATATCTATATCTTAGTGCATAAATTATCTTTTAACTATATTTTTATATAGAAGTAGAATTTTAAAGATAAATTACAAATATAATAACATTGAAAATTGTATCTCTTAACTATATTTTTATATAGAAGTAGAATTTTAAAGATAAATTGTAAATATAATAACATTGAAAATTTAGCTACAAATAAAGATGATTAAGAACAATTAAAGTTACAATATTATAATCATGAAATCTGCCTTTTGAAAAATAGTTTATATTTATAGTATTTATTTTAATAATAGAAAATTATGACATTTTAAAATTATAACTTTTATGAAATGTATTTATTTTATATTACAAATTTATGTAAAGTGATAACTATTTTTGTCAAATAATTATTTTATAAAAAAATTGAGATTAATAAAAAAATGTACATTTAGATGTAGTAATTTTAAAAATAATATAATAAAATGTTATTTTTAATTAATAATAATATTATATATTTTCATTATTACTAAAATTAAATAATTCAATTCATCATTAGCAATTTGATAATTTTTTATTATATTAATAACAAAAAATATTATATTTATAAATTTTTAAAATAATATTATTTTCTCATTAATTTAATGTATTTTCTATAATTTATAAAAAATAAATATCGATTTATATAAATTATGAGACAAAATATAAAAATTTTATGAAATTTAAATTATTTTTCAAATAAAGTACTTCAATTACATTTTAAACAAAATAATCATGAAAATTACTCTTAATAAATGCATAAAAAGAATTAAATAGATATTTTAATTAATTATAACATAAATTAATTAAAAATTTATTATTATGATAGGTAAAAATTTATTCAAATTAAATTAAATAAGAGAGAATTTTTAATTTAAAATTAATTTAATAGTAATAATTTATTTTATTTAAAATATAATTAAAAGTTAAATTAAAAAATAAAAATTATAAATTATCCGTGCATAGCATGGGTATTATGCTAGTTAATTACTAATCTCAAATACCCAAGGCTTTAAAATTTGAATTTATAAGTTAAAATGTTCCTTTATTGGGCCAATGTTGGATAATTAGCTAATGTTAATTTGTAGTCTAGGTTTAGTTGACTTAACACTCTTGAATATTAAATTTAAAAAGATTTAATATGGGCCAATAGTCTAACATTTAGAATAAACTATTAAAATTGATTAAATAAAAATTTCATAATTTTTTATTGACCCATAAATTTAGAATATTGGTCTTATATATCTAAATGTTAGAATATTATTTTTAGTGTATTTAATTGAGTAACCCATTAATATGAATAAAAAATTTAATAATCAAAATTTAAAAGGTAATATGAGCAATTTTACTAATATTGGTGAATATCGGCTAAAGATTGTCTTATTCCATCATTTAAATTATTGAAAATATGGGTCCTATTTTATATTGGTACCATATTCACAATTTTAACTTTGTTAAATTATATATTTTATTGACCTATTAAAATTTTTATTGGCTCCACATTTTAAAAAAAAAAGCTTCAATTTATCGATTTATATTATTTTAAGTACTCACTCATAATTTAATTAAAATGAGCTAAAATTATTTAATTATATTAATTTACGAGCCTCACAATTTATGGGCCAATAAAAAAATAAATTGATTATTTTAGAAATGTTAACCCAATTACATAAAAAAATAAATTTTACATTTGTATTTCTTTGTTAGATTGATAAATTTAACAGTTATTAGAATATTTTACGTACATTAGAATATTTTAAAGCTAAGTCAACATTAAATGTTACTAAAAATATAAGGCTCTTTAATTTTTTTTTGCTTTATTAGGCAAATAAAAATATCAATTAATGATGATTATAATATTTAAATATATAGAGACAATAATGAATAAAAATAACTAGATCTAACAATTTTACGTACTTACTCATAATTTAATTCTTTTTAAATTAATAAAAATTTAACTTGCATTTTGTTAGCCAATTTCAAAGCGATATTAGCCAAATATTATGAGTAATTACTAGATAAAAAAATTGGCCCTATATATCTTCTTATTTGAGTGACTTTAAAAATTAATATTTTTATGCAAAATTTATAATATTAACTTATATTTTTAAAATTAAAATATAGACTCCTTAATTTTTTTTTGTTTAATTGGACTAATAAAAAAATTTTAAATTACTAAAATATTAGTTCATTAAATTTTTAATTTTTGTTAAACGTAAGAGATAATTAAGAATATACCCATATTTAATATTTTAATTAAAATTAATAATGACATATATTTGCTAATATATATTGACCTATTTAAATTAATAAATTTGAATAATATTCAAGTAATAAAATTTTCCTTATAATTCTTTATTAATGGCCTCCATTTTAAAATGCTCAACATTTTATTTAAGTTGGACCAATTATTCAATAACTTAAAATATGAGTAAAATGTAGGTATTTATATAGTCATATAATGGGCCAATAAAGCCTATTTACATTTAAATTTTATGACGATCATTAATTTTTTAGCCATATTTATTAAGTCTAGCTATGGGCCCATTAAGTAATTATAGCTATTGGCCCATAACTACTCTGTTTTAGCCCATATTATTAATTTTGCAATAATAAAATTTTTACATTGCAATATGTTTTATGTACCTTGTAGCTATTTTGCTTTGTTGAATTAAAATAATCTAAATATTCCACACTAACACCAATTTGAATATTTTAAATGGAGAATTTAAGACATGACCAGTAATATTGTGATGATTAAAACACATTAATACCAACCTTTTAAAAATGTAATATTCACAATTTACTCATTTAAAGTACTTCATATCTTTAAATAATATATTAATTTCCTTTAAATAATAAAAAAATTAAATTGACAGTGAGATACATAAAACAACATAATCGTCTGTTAAAATGGGCTAATATTCTAGGCATATATTTGTTAATAAGTTCATCATTATTAAAATATGTACTCATTAATTTTTTTTATTTAATTAGGCTAATAAAAATTAATAAAAAAATTATCAATGCACTCATATGTTTTAAAAGTTTTCATTTATAACTCATGTTGAACTCTTCTTAGCCCACTAATAATGTTAAAAATTAATAGTAGTATCATTAATGTTAGTTATTTGATATATCTAATAGGTTAAATATTTATATACTCACTTTTTAATTTAGTTTATTTAAAAAAAATCTTAAATGACCAATTGCCCAATATTTGATACATTAATACACATATTAAGATTACTAATGGCTTAATTGAGCCATTAATAAAAAAAAAATTAATTACTTATATTAATAGAATATCAAATATTGGGGCTAATCTTTGTGAAAAATAAACTAAATGCTTTAGGTGCTTTGTATGCTGAAGTTTTTTTTAATTAGCGCAATTAAATAAAAAAATTTATGAATATATATTTTAATTTTAAAAAGTAACCTAACAAAATTGGCCAATTAGATATAATATCATTACTTAATTTTTAATTAGCACAAATTGTTTTATATGTCATTGGCCCATATTTTAAAAATTTTTTCATTGACCTAATGTGAACTCATTAATTAAAATAATATTTTTATTTAATTGGGCAACTGTGAGGTGGGCTCCTATAAGAACAACTTGATATGAAGTTTATTTTTAATATTAAAAATTTTACACATAAACTAATCCGAGCTTGAGTAATATAACATAATATTAATGGGTTTTTTTTATATCTAAATATAAATACACAAAGCATCTAAGTCAAGTTTTTAAAAATTTTGTGTAGTAAATAAAGTATATAGTCGACGATTAAAATGACATTTATTTGAAATTTTTAATTTTGAGCCAATAAACTTTGTGTTTTATAATTTAAATTGACCGTTATTAATATATTAAGAAGTAAATATTTTAATTGGTCATATTCTATTTAAACTTAATGATCGTCACAAGCCTTTTAAAATTTTGTTAACATTTTTTATTAACCGATATCAATATATTGGCCCATTATTTTTTTTTTCTTTACTGAACAAATAAAAAAATTCAATTTTTCATAATGTTTTATTAGACGGTTTATATTTATTTAAATTAAGATTTTTTTATATATCTAAAATTTATTATCCCAATTAAAAAAATTATGTGTCTATATTTTAATTTTTAAAAATTAATTTTTATTGCCCTAATAAAATTAAAAAAATATATAATAAGCCCATATTCTAATTTTAAAGATTAGTTTTAGTTGACTTAATAAAATTGAAAAAAAAAATACTAATACTTTCATAAATTGTACTAATAATAAGCATATATGAAATTTAATAAATTCTTAATTAAGCTCGAAAGTTAAAATATGTCCACTTATTAGAACATTGGACTAATAAAAAAAAATCAACCTTTTAAAATTTTATTAAACTTATTTTTTTTATTAGACCATATTTTAGAATAATAAATTAAATTTGAGTCCAAGTAATTAAATATGAAAATCTAAGTTAATGTCACTAATTTTTATTCATATCCATTTTAATTATTGCCCCAATTAATAATTTTTAATTGTTATATCCATCATCACCAATTGCTATTTCAATTTTACTATCTTTTATTGGTCTCCAAAAAATAAGTTTGACATTATTAGTATTTTTTATTGATCAAATTTAATCAGCCACATCTCTAAATGATTTATCCTATATGATATATTAGTTTTGTTTAATTTTAAAATATAATATTTTATCAACTGCTATTTTATGTACTCACTCATATTTAAATTTTTTATTAAAATAATTAAATAAAAAATTAATAAGTCCATATTTTAATTTTAAACTAATATTTTTAATTTAAAAGTTTATTGGCCAATAAATTAATGAGTTAGTATATTTCAACATTTTTAAATATACCTAAATGTTTTCTATATTTAATAAATAATTTGAATCTATTTAGGTAATAATTTGAAACTTATTTTTTTTATTGGTCAAACTTAATTGAAAAATTAATCGTCGATATATTTAATTGGCCAACATTTTAAAAATTTTCTTTACATAATAAAAAAATATTTTACAACATTAATTTAATATTTTGTCAATATAGGTAGGTCTTTATTAGGTCATTTTTAGTGATAATTTAAACTTATTAGCCAACAATTATTAGGTAGGTTCTTAAATCGGCCACTAATAAGGCTATATTCTAATAATTGAAACTTTTTTTATTGGCTCAACTTAATTGAAATTTGATTGCCGATAATTAATTGTTTATTTGCACTAATTAATATTTATTTAACTAACAATTTTAATTTTAAAATATTTTTTCATTAATTAAAAAAAAATTTTAAAAATATGAGCCACTAATTTTTCAATTTTATTATTATCCCATGTGCCCAATTTTATTAAAACTGTTTTTATTTAAGAGAATTGAACTAATAAAATATTTTAAAAAATACGATTAAAACTAATGTTTAGGCCATATTTTTTTAATTGAGTTATTATAATTATTTTGGTCCATTATATCAATTAAGTTAGCCCAATAAAAAAATATATGTTTCAAATTATTAGAATATAAAATAAAATAAAAAAAAATTATTTTTAAATTTTAAATTGTGAGGAAAGTACATAAAATAACTATTATAAAAAAATAATGGATCAAAATAATTATAGTAACTCACACTTTATTACAAGTAATATATTTTTTAAATATTGTTCAAATTTTTTTAAAAAAATTAATTGATATTTCTAAATGATATTTTAATATTAATTGTTTTTATTTAAATTCTTTTTACAACTTACTAACATTTAAATTACCTAATAAATTTTTCTAATTTACTAGAATATTGATCCATTAAATATTATTTTTAATTTAGATTAGTGACCCAATGTTAACAAATAATTAATATGTTCACTAATTTTTAATTTAGAGTGAATTCATTAAAAATTGTTACAATTTAAATTATTGTATTAATTTATTAGTTTTAAATGGCCAATTTAAAAAATTAACCTAATTAATAATTTAACGTGATTTATTAAATGTTATTATATATATAGACACACACACATAAGGAAAGCATTCCTAAGAAAATGGCACGTGATATTTTCCTTAAAAAGCTTGCTTTATGTCACCTCCATTAATAACTCTTTTTTATTCTAATTATTGTTTAATTCTTTTTTATTTCTCTTTTAATTTGTTATTGTTATTTACATTACTACCTAAACATTTATGATTTTAATTATTATTTTTTAAATTTAATTTTTTAAAATTAAGACATTTTGTGATTAAATATAATATTTAAAAATTATTTATATTATTTATTTTATATATTTATTTATATAAAAATAATATTTACCGCATATCACCCTCCATAATAATTTGTTTTGTGACCTAATTTTTAATTTAATGTTGCTAGGTGTACTTTTATATATCATTATTTTAGTCCCTATTTTTATTAGATGAAAATTTAAGTTGTTAGTCCATATAACTAGTATTTTAAAAAGATTCAATTTAATATATTGGGTGAATAAAAATATCAAATTTAACCAATTTTAAAATATTCTTAATGATTTATGTACTATAAATGATATTTATTTAAAATTGATATATTTTAATTCATTGATATTACTAGAATATAGGCTATATTTAATAATGTTAACAATTTTAAATTATGGAATATGTTTTATTTAATTGTCATTCAATTTAGTAAACGTGGCGTAAAAAAAATTATTTAGTTGGGCTAAATAATAAAATCATTGCATTATAATATTAAAACTAGTCATTCCATGTTATTTTAATAACATAATTTAATATATATTTTACTACACTATATAATTTCATAATTATATCGTAAAATTTTAATAATATTATGATTTTAATTAATTATAATTTTATTTCAAATTTAATAAAACAAACAGGTTGATTAATAGATTTTTTTTTAATTGGTCATATACCAATAAAATGATAAATAAAGTAGAAAGAAAATACACACGCCACCTGAAGATTTTGCAAATATTATTATTAAAATTCTTATATTTTAAATATAAAAATTTTTTTAAAAAATATACATTTAAATTTTCTAAATAATTTTTAGTATGTATATATAATTAAAAATTTAATTAAAAAATAATTGATTTTGGGGATATATAATATAAACAACATAGTTTTATAATGTTTCAGGTTTTAAGTTTAAGAAAATTTTAAAACTTTTAAAAAAATATACAAAAAATAATTTTAAATTTTAATAGTTGAGATAAGATTTTCATAGTTGAAATTTAAATATATTTAGATAAATCAATATTTAATATGATAAGTTAACTTTCATAAAAAAATTTAAAAATAAAGATAATAAAAGAGGTGTCATATGACAATTTTTAAATATACTTATTAGCCAATGTGGCGCATAATAATAAAAGAGCTGCCACATATACAAACTATTTATTATTTGATTTTAACAACATAATTTAATATATATTTTACTATACTTTATAATTTCATAATTATGTTACCAAATTTTAACAATATTAAAATTTTAATTAATTATAATTTTATTTCAAATTTAATAAATAAATAAGTTGACTAATAGATTTTTTAATTAATCTTGAAATTATTTGATACATACCAATAAAAAAAGTTAAATAAGATAAAAAGAAAATATATATGCTACTTAGCGAATTTAGAAATATCATTATTAAAATTCTTATATTTTAAATGTAAGAATTTTTTTGAAAATATAGATATATATAAATTTTCTAAATATTTTTTATATATATATATAAGTAATTCATCCTTCTTTTTTAATGTAATTAAAAATTTAATTAAAAAAATTTAT
Organism: Hevea brasiliensis; assembly: GCF_030052815.1. Taxonomy (NCBI): domain Eukaryota; kingdom Viridiplantae; phylum Streptophyta; class Magnoliopsida; order Malpighiales; family Euphorbiaceae; genus Hevea; species Hevea brasiliensis. Next base: position 37,455,997 of record NC_079509.1, on the reverse strand, counting down.
TTTAGGAATATATAATATGATGAATATTTGAAGTTGTAAATTTAAGAAAATTTTAAAATTCTTAAAAAACATATTAAAAATAATTTTAAATTTTAATAATTGAATTACGATTTTGATTATTGAAATTTAAAAATATTTAGATAAATTAATATTTAATATGATAAGTTATTTTTATAAATAAATTTAAAAATAAAAATAATAAAAGAAGTGTCATATGACAATTTTTTTAAGAATACTTATTAACTTATGTGCCACATTCTCATAAAACCTTTTTTAAGGTTTGGCTTATATATATATATATATATATATATATATATATATATATATATATATATATATATATATATATATATATATATATATTAATTTTTTATGTTCCTTAACTAGAATTAATATGTTATACCCAATAATAATAATATCTACTAATAAGCCATAAATTAATAAAAATCAACCTTATTAGAATATACCCACTAATTATTAGAATATTAGCCTATTAAATTTGATATTAGCCCAATTAAACACCTAAAATATGAGTTAGATATATATTATTGATTATAGCCCAATTAAACAAAAAAATCAATCTAATAAATATCGTAACGTCACATTCAAATTGTGAGTTATTTTAAAAATACAAAAATAAATATGTTATTATAAATATATCATTGAGAATATTTTTAAATAATAGCTAGGCTAAAAAAATTGGAGTTGGCTAACACATTAAAAATCCAATACATTAAAAAGTATTTTGGGACTTACAAGATCATATTGCAAATTTTAAAATAAAAACCACAGAATGTTATAAAATTAAAAATTTAAAATTGTGAACCACTATTTTTTATAATTCATCACAACCATTTAACTAAAAATGTGGACCACTAATTCTTAACTTGCAATTAAATTAAAATTATAAATTTAAAGATTTAACTTGACCACTATTAAAAGATTTAAATTATTAATAATCTACACAATTTGGAAAAATGGGGCCAACATTTTTAAAATTTTCCTTAATAGGGACTAAGAATATTTAGTTCAACAATTGGAAATTTTCAAAATAATTAGTGGCCCAGATTCTTAATTGAAAATGCTGTGATCCTTTATAATTTGCAGCATATTAGAATATATCTTTTGGCACACAATTTTTAAACATTAAAATTATTTTGTTTAAGTACTTTAAACTAATTAAATTAAATTAGTTTTTATTACTATTTTATGTAACTCACATTTATTAACTCCTTGGCTCCATATATATAAATATTATGATCGTTATTAATTAATATTTTTATTATGCAAATGTTCAATACATTTTTTAGATTTAACATGATCAATATTTTTTGTTGGTCAATTTTATTAAAAAATATCATCTATAAAATTTAAAAATAAAGGACTAATGATGGATGCTAAATTATTAGAATATTAATGTGGATATATTAAATAATATTAGTAATTTTAATAATTGACATATTATTGGGCAAATAAGAAAATTTTTATTCTAGTCTACTAATATTTATTTCTTTTTAATTTTGAAAAATTAGTGGCCAACATTTTAGTAATAAAAACGAGTTGATGGCCTGGTCACTAAACCTAATTAATGGATATTTTCTTTAAAATCAAATTTATTAAATTTAAAATGGCTGATTAGGATGATATTTAAAATCTTAATAAATGGTTAATTAAAATTAGCAGTTTATTAAATCTATTATTTGAATAATATTTAGACATAGGTTTTATAATAAAAAGAACATATTATATCATTATGGTAATTTTAAAAGATTAATTTTTTTTATGTGGGTATGTTTTGTTAAAATTAATATTATAATTTAGATAAGTTTAAGATATTTTTTTAAGTAATAAAAATAGTTTAAATTTTAATTTGTTCGCCCAAGGGCTAATTTATGGATAATATAAAAAATTTAATTCTAGTCAACAAATTGTTATAATCGTATTAACTATTGAATTAAAATATTATTGGCCTGAGTTGAAATGGTAAATTTGTTTAAATATTTGTTGGGCCCATTAAATAAAACTGACTTAAATGTTAATTGAATTCTAAATATGTTATTATTTAATTTAAAATTTTATAAAATTGAATTAGTGGTTCAAAAATATTAGGCCATATAATTTTTTTTTAATTTATATTGAGACAAATTAAAATCTATTTATCTATATAAAGCAGCTAAATTTTTCTATCACTATATTAAAATTATTATATTGAGACTAAAAATTTTGACTCATAAACTTATTTATTTGTCACTCTATATTTTTAGAGACAATAATTATTTATCCCATTTACTACTATTTTTATATGTAATTAGAAATAGATATATTTTTGATACTGATTTAATTTTTAAAGAAAAATATATTTATTCATATTAATAACTTATAGAGACAAAAAAAATTGTCTCCCTTTCCATTTTAAAAAACTACATTATTTGCCCCTAAATTTATTTTTAAAGACAAATTAAATTTATTTTAATTGATTATACTAAAATTTCTAAATTTATTTTTAGAATCAAATAAATTTGTTTCTAATATTTTTTTTAAAAAATAAATTATCTTGTCAATAATATTTTTTAAAAATAAATTATCTTGTCATTATATATTAATTTCTTTTTATTATTAATTATTAATATAAATACATTTATTTCTCTTTAATAATATAATATTTATTTACTACTACAATTTAAAGAAAATTTATTTAAATTACAAAAATTAATAAATTATTTAAATAAATAAATATAATTAAAAAAAAAAGTAAACTATAATTAAAGGCCCCATATTTGGACCTTACTTTTTACTTGAAATGTCAAGGGAGAAAGGATTGCTTTTTATAGGAAAACCATTGCCTCTCAAATCTAAAAAGTGATACGGCACACGGCTTTCTTTTTTTTTTTTTAACAAATTACTATTTTCTTAATTTATAATTCAAAATTTAAAATTTTAATTTATCATATATAATAAAGAATGAAAAATATATTATATTATATAATCAAAATTTATTATATTTATTATAGTACTTGTATATCTTGAAGTACAAATTTAGTTAAAAATAACTATTAAAAAATAAATATATTAATATATGTAAAATTAATAAATTCAAATCATCAAAATAATTTTAGTTTAATGTTAAAAGTGTTTTTATCAAATTTTCAAGTTTTCTTAATAAATTAATAACACTTGTTAGCTCAATGATTGATAATAATAGGTTGATTAAAATTTTTAATTATATAAATTAAAAGAAAAATATAATTTCTTTATTTTAATATATACAAACATAATACAGTATAAATATATATGTGCATGTATTTATATGTTTATTTTTTTTTAAACTTACTTTTTTTTAATTTAACTATATATAACCTATACATACTTAACACAACTTGTATAATATATATATATATACATATATTAGTTATTAAAATTTTTTTAATATGGGAAAAGAGAATTTTTTTTGTGATAAATTAAAAAATGAAAAAAAAATAAAACTTCTTATATAAATAAAGTTAATTTTAATGAATTAGAAACATATAATAAAACATTTACCTAAAAATTAATTATTAGAAACAAATAATATAACATATAGAGATTAATAAGTTTTGCCCCAAAAAATTAATTATGAGAAATAAATAATTATACATTTAAAGACTAATAAGTTTTTGTCTCAAAAAATTAATTATTAAAAAAATAATATAATATTTAGAGACTAATAATTTTTTATCTCAAAAAATGAGTTATTAGAAATAAATAATATAATATTTAGACACTAATAAAATTTTATCTTTAATAATAATTATTAGTAATAAATATCTAATTTGTCTCAGGTTATATGTCTCTAAAAGATAATATTATAGTATTATATGGTGTTGCCACATGGCATTCTCTATACACAGTTTTTCTTGTTTTATAATTATTTTTTGTACTAAATTTAATTCTCTTTTTATTTTTCTTTTAAGTATTGTTATTATTACCATTATTCTTTTAATTTTTATAATTATATTTCTATTGTTCTTTTAAGCGTCATTATTATTATCATTACTTTCTTTTTTTATGATTTAAATAATTGTTTTCTATAATAATTTATTCTTATATTGCTTTTTTTTATAAAAAGATAAAAATAATAATATTTTTATTTAATATTTCCCCATCCTATAATACGTATATATTTACCAAAAAATAAATTAAAATTTTATTTACATAATATAATTTATTATGAAATTATATCAAGTAGTAATTTATTTGTAAAATATAAATTATTAATTTCAATAAATTTTCTTTATTTTTATCAATTAGTTATCTAGTTAGTTTAAATTATAAGTAAATTATAAATTCAATTATCTTCTTAATACTAGCCATTATCATTCGATAAGTTATAATAATAATAATAATAATAATAATAATAATAATAATAATAATAATAATAATAATAATAATAATATATTTATTCCTTATATTATAGTATATACATATAATTTTGTTTTTTCCCTTCAGAAGTATTTTCATATAATTAATATTATTTTTCAGAATATTGTTAATATAACTAAATAAAAATAATGTTTGAATAATATTACGGGAACACAAAAAATTTAAAATTTTAAAGTGGCCAAAAGATCATACGATTTATCTAACCTAAAATTATTCTATATCTTTAATCAATTTTTTTATTATATTGCTGGATTTTTATTATGAATCTTCACTAAAAAATTGAGAGATAAAAAGTTTGATCTATATTAAAAGTAATAAAAATAAAATATAGAATAATAAAGATTTAAAACATTATTTTAATTTTATATATTAAAATTAAAAAATATAAATTAAAATTATTATTAGTCATGTGTACAAGTATGGAAGTATTCTTATTGTGCTATCACATGGCACTTTTTATGAAATTTGAATGTGACTTTCTCATTATGCTGTCACATATTACTGTCTATAAAGAATAAGCCTTTCCTTTTATGTTATTTACTAATTTTCTTTTTATTTTTTTAAGTTTCATTATTGTTGATATTAATACCTTAATTTCATGATTTAAATGATTATTTTCTTTAAAAATTAATTATCAAAATTCAAGGCCTTTTGAGATTAAATGTGTTATTTAAAAATTTATTATATTATTTTTTTATAATTTGATTTATGCAAAAATAGGATATGTTATTTTATAGTTCACTTTTATATTTTATTTTCAATTAATGAAATATCTTTTATTGTTTATAAATAAATTAACTATTATAATTTATTTCATATTGATTAAATAATAAATATAAATTTTGTATCATTGTCACCATTTTAAACGTGCTTTGACTTTTGGACAGAATTTTACATTATTATTATAACATTATCTCCTTAAATATTTCCTATATTAAATATGTTTACGTAGAACAATTTTATTTAAATAATTTCATATTACTGCACTCGAAAATATTATTTCATTGATTTCAATTGTTTTAAATAAAAGTATATTTTTCTATTTTATTTGTTTTTTACTTACTTTTTTATATAATTATTTGAGATATTAATCTATTTTAACATTTTATATATCCCTTTTAATAATTTGTGTAATATTAAATTTATATTTTTTTATTATAATTGGTTAATATTAATTTTAAATATAAAATATTAAAATTAGTAATTAAAAATCAAAAAATTCACGCACTTTTGCTCGGACATTTAAGTAGTTAGGTCATATAATTAATTGGATATAAATGTAGAATTAATAATTTATTAGACAATTTGTTGCCAACGCTCTAGACCGTGTACCTAATTGAACTAATTTATATATTCATCAAATATGGGTCAATATTTACTCACATTACCATTGTTTAATGGTCTAAATTAATTTTTTTTAATTAAAGATATATAAATTAAGCTATATATCTAAATATCCTAAAAATATCTAATTTTTTAGTCCAATTGAATTGAAAAAAAAAAATTATAAGTGAGGTACATAAAACATTAGATTTAGTTGTTATATCCATCATTGACCATATATGATGTTATTGATATTTTTTAAATTCTTGGCTCATAATTAATGTAAGTAATTGTCTAGATTATTTTTTTTATTAGCTCAATTTAATTGAAAAATTAATTGTCGATATTTTTTAAATTTAATTTTAAGAAGCTTAAATGATTAGAGTTGAGTCGCAGAACACCTAGGTCATATTAATTGGGCTAACACCTAGGTACATTAAATTAAAATATTGGGTTATTACTTTTTAAATCTTGAATATGAGCTAGATAAAATATTAAATAAATCAATAAAATTGATAATTAATAATATTTTAGTAATTTAAAAATTTTTTATTGGTCCAAATAATTAAAAAATTAATGAATTCATATTTTTAATTGGCCAAACATATTACACACTCATATGGGCTCAATATTCTTTTAGAAAATATTAATTTTTATACCAATCTTTATATGCCATAAAACATTTAGATATATGAAACCATAAAAATTATGAGCCAAAAAATTAAATTAATAAGCCTAAAAGTAATTCAAATATTCTAATTTAATTGGGCATTATATCTACTCTTAAATAAAATTGAAAAATTAATTTAATTAAATTTGTGATTAATTAATAAAATTAATCATTTTGAATATTATACTTTGATGGTAAAATGTTGGCAATATGTACCAGAGAGATCAATTACATATTGGTTAATTTAATATGGCATAATATTCGAATACTAGGATACATAAAAAATATGTTAAGATAATATAAATTTTAAATGGTCATTTATAATCTTAATGAATTTTTTAGTTAAGTTGGATCAATAAAAAAAAATTAAATTACTAAAATATTAACTCATTAATTTTTTTTTGTTGAAATAATAAAAATAATTAATTAATGAATAATTAGAATATGTGCCCATATAAAAATATTCCATTATGGTGTGAGTTAAATACGCTAAGCTTATCGGTAATTGGCCACACCTGGGTATTAGCTTGTTTGGGTACACGCATTTTAAAGTATCATATCATTAGTGAGTTGGTCATTTTATTTTTCTAACTTAATTACTATTTTTAGATCAAATTTAGGTAATTATTAGAATTTTAATTAATTAGCCCAATTAAATTTAATAATGTGATATTGATATGTTTTTTTGATTTTTTTAATCAAATATAAGTTCAATATTTTATTTTGCATATATGTCAAGATAGTCCTAATTTTTAAAGGCAATACTTAATAGCAAAAATGTTATTATTCGATTTTAGAGTTCGATGTTAGATGGTTGCAATATTCACACTTAGATATTTTATATATTTAAATCATAATTTAAATTTTTTTAAAATATTTTTTTTATTACTTCATGAAAATATTATATTTAAGCCTATAAGTTGATACAATTTAACTAAGTTGTTTAAATGTTGCATCAATTAAAAAATATTGAAATTTAGAGTACTTGGAAAAGAATGTTATTTTAAATTTGCACCAATAAAAATAGTTAAGAATATGCTAAATAATTTATATATGGGTCAATTAATGACTTTTTAAATGTCTAGCAAAATTAATAGTTAAAATGGGCTATTATTAATTTGATAATATTCTAATATGAGTGATCATTACCTATTTATCTAAAAATTAAACAAGAATATACATGTTATTAATATATTAAATTTAATAATATAAAATAAATTATATTCAACTTCAAATATTTTTAAATTATTTTTTCCATAGTTAAAAATCTAAATTGGCTAAAATGAACTGTCTAAAAAAAATATTGTTTACTAATATTCTAATAATATTGCCTACATAATTGATTAGCCCATATTAACTAGTCTTATTAAAAATAACATAGCCACATTACTAGTAATAATTTGGTAATATTATTTAGATAAGCTTTTAGTCCAACCTGACCCAACCCAATTAAACAAAAATTTTAATAATATTTTAAATAAATGGAATTAATTTTTGTTTAGTTAATATTTTTTAATTTTATTGAGCCAATAAAAATTAACTTATCAATTATCTTTAAAAAATAAAAAATAAAAAAATAAAATCATATTCATCCTTGACCATACACATATTAGCCATAAAGTACTAGGCCAATAAGTACTGCACAATAAGCAATAAGTACTACACAATAACGTCCGCCTAATAATATTTTTAAATAGATTTTGTAAATTTTTTATTAAATATATAGACTAAGAACAAATAACTAATAATTAATTTGAGAATAGTTAACCATCTAGATACTAGCCCATTTAATATTGTGAGGCCAACATATTTTAAATGGCCAACTAGAACTAGACATACCAACTAATATTTATTGAAAGTCCAAAATATCCGCAATGCGGGTAATATACCTAGCACTTAAAGGTATTTAAATTATTTTAATTATGAGTACTTATTTAGTTATTAATGATTGTAAAGTACATTTTTAAACCTAAGAATATTTTAGATTGCCTGTATTAGCCAATAAAAACCAATTATTGTTTTAATCGATCCTAATTAGCCCACATATCAATTAAATATTAATATTGGGCTATATAAATTTGTTAATCTATTATTAAATCAAAAATATCTTCCAATATCAATTAGACCTATGTTATCACATAATTAAATTAATTTAGCCAAATAAATGTTAATAATGTCAAACTTGGCTTTTAGACAAATTAATTTATTGACTAATTAATGCCAACACCTAAAATAATTTGCTAACTATTAAATCTTAATAAATTAGTTATGACATAAATATTTATGTAATATTATGACGAAGAAGTATTGAAGAATTATGGATCTGTCATTAAAATGCTGATCTGTTTACGGAAATAGCCCATTTGATCATATTGCCATATTAATCTAATTTATTTATTAAATGTTAATATAATTCCAACGATGAAGTATTGGGAAAAAGTTAATTAAACGTTAGTTGGGTCAATATTATTGTGAGTGGGTGCATATATTATTGACCTAGCCCATATATCAATGGGGACATTAAAATTGGGCCTAATATGAACTAATAGAATAACATTTAAGAAATATTTTAATGGGTATATGTCTAAAAATATATTGATAGCCTATTCAAAAATACTTTAAACATTATTGCTATTAATATTGTCGGACATAAACAGCTTATTCAAATTGGGTATAACATTTTTTTACCCTATTGGGTCATATTCTAAATAAATAAACAAATTTTTATTTAAAGTCAACATTTTATTAACATTGAGATTTAATTTTTAATATTTGAGCTAATATTTAAATCTTGGTGTTTTTATATATTTAACTCACCATTTGAATATTTTTAAAATATTTTTTTATTACTTAAAAATAAATGTTATAATTGTACATAATTAATTAAATTAAATTAGGTTAAATATTAATACCCATACATATATATTAAATTATTTAAATATTTAAATAATGATGATTTAAATTTTATTAACCCAGTACTTTAATATTTATAATTAATTAAAAACTAGACCTAGCCCATTTAACACCTAAACTTTTATATATTTTAATGAGTGGGAGTATGTAACTATAAAAACTAATCTTCAAAATTAAAATGTGGACTAATATTTTTTAAATGAAAATTTTGAATATTAATCAAAGTTAGTTGGACCAAATTATAATACTTAAAAGTGTTTGTAATAATTGAATAATATTCATTTTAATGTGCCAAGGTCTAAATGTTGCATCTGTCTATTAGCAAACTCATGAGTTTTAATCAGGATTAGAATATGACAGATTAAAATATGACGTTAGATCTATGAGTTCATAGTAAAAAGAATATTTACTTTAAAAATATTAATATTGGCCCTATTAAATAAAAAAATTAATCAGTTTGAATCCTAATAAATTTAATTCAATTGCATTTAATTTTTTTTTTTGTGAGATGTTAATTGATAAGTAATATCAATTAATGAGTACACCCATTAATGTTAAATTTAAGTGGTAGATATATGGGAGTTTTACCTAGATTAATATTTATTAGAATATTGACTATTATAATAATTAGGCTTAATTAATTATTACATTTAAATTACTAAGATATTTAATTATTCAATTTTTTTAAATCATAATAATTAAAATAACCCGTATCAAAAAAATAGGATATTAGAATATTAATATTCGCTAGTGGACCATTATATGTTAAGAATATTTATTATACTATACTATTAGCGATTAAACTAATTATTTTATTACATTCTAGTATAATATGTTGATATTACTAATTTTCTATAAACTGTGATTATGTTAAAATGTACTCATAATTAATTTGAACCGAATGTTTCAATAATTACTCATAAAATTATTACCCAAAACACTTGTTAACATAAAATAAACCTAATTTTAACAATATTTTTATTAGATTTTTTACTAATTATTATTTAATTAGTAATAATAGGGTAATTATAATTAGATATTCTAATATTAGCCCATTTTAGTCCATTAAGATAGTAATATTAGTGGTCCAACTAAACAAAAAATATAAAAAAATTGTTATTTTTTAACACTAAAATATTAATATTTATTATTTTTTTTAACTAAGTTAAGGTATTAGTCCAATTAAATAAAATTATTAAAAAAATATAATTATGTGGGCCATATAACGATTTAACGACGAATTTATTAAATTTTATAATCTTTCAGGATATTAATTTAAATTTAACTTAGTATAAAATTTTAAACAATTAATTCATTATTTAGCTTCATATATGTCAAACATTAAATTGACTCAGACAATACTATTAATCATGTGAGTTGAATAAATTGGTACAAATATTAATAAAATAATAGCCCGTATCATAAAAAAAGAAATATTAAAATATGTATATTTAATCCTTCACTTACATATAACATTAACATGGTCATATAAATTAAATATTTTCATGTTCTTATACTAATTTTTAGGGCAATATTAGGTTAAAAAATTGTAATATATAACAATTTGAACCAATAATGACCTAACTCATTATCTTAAATGTTAGCCCATTAAATTTTTTCCTAAATTTGGCCAAAAAAATAACAACTCATTAATTTAAATGTACACAATCTTTGTTTTAAAAACATAAGCTTATTGAATAATTTAAATATAAATTATTTAAAAATATGGACCTAGTTGTTATAATATTGTTTTCAATAATCTGGCCCTGTAGGTGCTTATTTATTTTATTGACTCATCTATTTACTTAAAAAATAAATTTAAAATAATGACAACCAATTTTTTAATTAAGTTAGACAATAAAAAAATAAGTTTTAAATTATTAAAATATGAGCTCATTAATTTTTTTATTTAATTAGACTAATTAAAAAAATTAACTTTATACTTGACTCATTAATTAGTGGATAATAAATTAAATATTGTTAAACCGGCCAGCAATTTAAAAGGTTGAAAAATTAGTGGTTAATGAACAGTAATTGAGCTAATTTTTTTTAATTAGTTCGGCTAAATTATTTTAAATTTAGAATATTAGGCCATACACTTAACAAAAATATCACACAACTTAGATTTTAAATAAAATTAAAAAAAATTTATGTCACGACCTGATTCTGGGCTGAACCGACACTAAGACTTGAGTCAACACAAGGCTCCCAAAGCTCATAGTAAGCCTAATTATTTCTAATCTATTCATAAAGCCCACTAAGGTAGCTTAGCTCCTTCCATCATCAATAATAAACATTTTATACATCTATGCAATCTCACATAATTAATTTTATAACTCAAGAACTAAGTTAATATAACCCAAATAAAAATACAACTATTAGTTCATGCGGAGTTCTGTATTTAAATAAAAGATAATAAAAGTAAATTAAAATATTTTTTGTTTAAACCAGTGGAGAAAGAAAGTAGGTTAATCACAAATAAAGCTATTTGTCACCTGAGAAAAAATAGTTGAATATGGGTGAGCGTTCGACTTAGAGAGTAAGATATTGATTTTAAATATTATTTCTATAACTATCTAAATTAATACATTCCCATGTATGAAATACAACACGTTCACATAGTTCAAACAATTCAACCAATATTCGCACAAAAGATAATGTGGAGCACATACGCACCCATGTGTCACATTAATATATATATATGGGATCTGATCCCCTACATAGCTCTTTTAATCCAATACCTGCTAGCGATGTCAACTCAAGCCAGACTTTCGCTTAACAATCCAAGTGCTGGGGCTAGCAAGATTAACTCAAAGCCATGCTCACCCCGACTTATTGATATATAAGGATCGGGTCCTAGTGAGTCAAGTTTCAGTCGTGACTACCTGTCCTACTCATATCCATATCCACACCATACTCACACCAGCACATACATATAGAGCTCTAAGTTATCTTAAAGCGACATCTATAAACAAATTCAATAATATATGCAGCAAAAGAGTGTGCCTAGCATTTAACCAATTATATACATACACATTAGTGAATGCATGAACATGCCTTGAATATTAATTAATAATATTGACATTACAAATAAAATCAATATCAAACTCACAGATTATCCAAGTGTTACTGTGGCGACTGAGAAGAAGAGAAATGTTGACTTAGATCACCTAAACAATTATATTCAAGAAATTTATCAATTATCCAAACAAAGGACTAAAGAGTCAAAGACACCCTAAATTTATGCTAAAAATCTGGCAGAGTTTCTCCTGTACCTAGGACCCACTTAACTTGTAAAACAACTTAACTAACACTTCTCAATCTAAAAGGCCTCAGGCCCACAATACAACAATAACACAATGCCCTTCCTGAGTCTGCCAAACCAGTTAATTCTCATATAAATACACAATTCAACTATTAGCTTAAAACTAACATTTTTCAAAAAACTATCCAATTAACCCTAAAAAATTCTATAATTATTCCCTGCAGTCCTTAACAATGCCATTCTACTATTGCAATTGGAATTATAATTTTTTAACTACCCACTAATATTTTATAGATTTTTATTCTAAACTCAACATTAGGTAAAAAGGATCATTTAGAGTTCAGGTTTACCTACACTAATTTTGATACCTGAAACGCATCCGAGGGTTTTAAAAATGGTAGAAAGCATTATAATATTAACCCACTTTCAAAGTAGGTATGGCAGCTCGTGCGTCCCGCCCCAAATTGTAGTCCCGATCGTTGGTAGAATTTCTTCAAAATGAAAATACCTACGCGAAGCCCATAATAGCAGGTGTTAGAATATAATTTTTATTTAATTAAAAAGACTCATTAAAGACCTAAAAATAACTGGGAAGTTCATGGGGCCCACCAAATTTTTGTTGTCAAAAAAAATTTCAAATTGGTATCATTGTAAAGCTTTCAATATATAGGACGCACTTGTGATCTCGAATTTTTGGCAGGATTTAAGATTTGGGAGAAATCTAGCTCAAAAGTCAAAAAATGCTAAAACTTTTAGGGCTCGATTCGCACAAACTGCTTGATGAAAATTCGTAAAATTGGTGTCTATGGAAAATTCGTAAAATTGGTGTCTATGGGAAGCTTCTAAAGTGTAGAACAAAAAAGAAACAAGACCTGATCCAATTGGTGGTTGGAATTGCTGGAAACGGCGAGGGAAGCCCAAAAGTCTTGCACGCACAAGGGGAGGTTTGGAGCGTGATTTCTCACCAAAAAAAGGACTACCGACAGCGGAGAAGGGTGGGGGACTTGGGATGGTAGCTAGCAGTAGTGGGGAGGAGAGAGAAAAGAGGGAGAGAAGAGAGAGAGTCGAGGCAGTGCGAAAGAAAAGAAGAAGAAAAGAAAAAGAAGATCGGTTCCATCTGATTGATAAAATCTAGACTGGTTTGATTTGGCCAGTTCGATTCAAAACACTTGAAATTTGATTTTACTATGCCCTGGGACCCAAAACGAGGTCAAAAAATTTCTAAAAAATTATAGAAAACTCAGAAAAATTTATGGAATCCAAAAATATTTTCAAACTTGCCACATGGTCTTTAAATTAATTTTTAAAAATTATTGAAATTAACTACTTGAAAAATAAAAACCCAATTTTAAAAACCCAAAAAATTCAAATTAAAATACCATAATATTTAGTATATTAAAATATCAAAATTTACACATAAAATAATTATTTAAAAATTTTGAACGTTACATTCTTCCCTCCTTATAGAAAATTCGTCCTCAAATTTTTATACAAAGCAAAACAAATTCACTGAATTACATAGCTTTAAGAGATGTGCTTTACATACTAAATAAGTATGGGTACTTATTGCACATATTTCGGTCTGACTCCCAGGTACATTCCTCTACTGATTGACTTCTACACAGAACTTTAAACATAGTAATCTATTTTGACTGAAGCTGTCTCATCTGATAATCCACTATGGCCATTGGTTGTTTCTCAAAAGTTAAGATCTCATTTAACTCCACTGTGTTTGGTTGCAGCAAATGAGAAGGGTCAGAAATATATTTCCTAAGCATGAAAATATAAACAAGACATGAGAAAGGTTTGATGGCAACTCTAACTGGTAGGCAATTGCCCCCACTCTATCTACGGGTGGAAAGTTGCGCTAAAATTCGGCTGTGTGCCAAGTGCTTGCTATAGCTTCCTCCAAAATCAAGAAGTGAACTAGGGTCCTCTGTCAGATATTATAGAAGCAGGAACTCCTTGCAATCTGACTAGCTCATGGATGTGTAACGTTGCATATTGAGTAACAGAGAAGGTGGTCCGTACAGGCAAAAAGTGAGTCGACTTGGTCAAACGGTCCACAATCACCTATATGGAATCATACCCTCGAGTAGTACAAGGCAACCTAGTCACAAAGTCCATAGTGATTATTTTCCACTTTCACTCTGGAATGGGAATCTCCTGCAACTTCCCTGATGGCCTCTGATGCTTAAAATTTACTTTCTGACTAGTTAGGCACTTGGACACAAAGTTTGCTATGTCTCTCTTCATACCATTCCACCAGTACCTATGCTTCACATTATGGTACATCTTTGTAGATCCTAGGTGAACACTGTAAAGTGTGTAGTGTGCCTCCTGCATAATCTCATTCCTTAGGTTGTCCACATTAGGCACACATACCCTAGAGCTTTACATAAGAGTACCATCTCCATCAAACCCAAATTCACAATCTTCTCCCTGTTGTACTGTTTCCATGATCCACATTAACTGCAGGTCCTTATGCTGAGAAACTCTAATTCTGTCCTTCAAATCTGGCCGTACTCTGAAAT
This sequence comes from Hevea brasiliensis, assembly GCF_030052815.1. Classification (NCBI taxonomy): domain Eukaryota; kingdom Viridiplantae; phylum Streptophyta; class Magnoliopsida; order Malpighiales; family Euphorbiaceae; genus Hevea; species Hevea brasiliensis. The sequence goes on along the minus strand of NC_079509.1, from coordinate 37,440,873 downwards.
GTGCTAAAAGTGCACTAAAGCAATTATATCCAATATCAAAACCTGATCCATCAGCTCATACAAGTCCTATATTAATGGTTTCCTCTCAGTTGTTATATGAGCCAGGCTACCAGAAGACTTCCTGCTCAAAGTATCTGCCACCACATTTGCTTTACTAGGGTGATACTGGATAGTGCAATCATAGTCCTTCAGAAGTTTCGTCTCTCTCCTCTACCTCAAATTTAAATTTCTCTACTGAAAGATATACTTCAAGCTTTTATGGTAGGTGTATATCTAGCATGTTTCACTATATAGGTAATGCCTCCAAATTTTCAGTGCAAAGACAATAGCCGCCATTTCTAAATCATAAGTGGGGTAATTCTGCTCGTGTTTCTTTAACAGTCTAGAAGCATAGGCCACCGCTTTACCATGCTACATCAAAACACACCCCAACCCAACTCTAGAAGCATCACAATATATCATATACCCTTCTCCACTCACAGGCAAAGTCAACACAGGAGCTGTAGTTAAATAGTCCTTAAGCTTCTAGAAGTTTACTTCACACTTATCTGACCAGAAAAATGGGATATTCTTTCGAGTCAATCATGTTAGAGGAGCTACTATCCTAGAGAAGTCCTAGACAAAGTGCTTGTAATAACCTATTAGGCCTAGAAAACTTTGCATCTCAGTGATTGTAACAGGCCTAAGCCAATCAGTTACTACTTCAATTTTCTTGAGATCTACTTGAATGCCTTCACTAGAGATCACATGTCCCAAGAATGAAATATTTTTCAGCCATAATTCACACTTTAAAAACTTAGAATACAGCTAATGCTCCATCAAGGTCTGTAACACCATCCTTAAATGCCAAGCATGTTCTTCCTCATTCCAGGAATATACCAAAATGTCATCTATGAAAACAATGACAAAACAATTTAGGAATGGTTTAAACACCCTATTTATTGGATCCATAAAGGCTATTGGTACATTAGTGAGTCCAAATGATATCTCCAAGAACTCATAATGAGCATACCAAGTCCTAAATGTTGTTTTTGTCACATCCTCTCTCCTTACTCTCAGCTGATGATAGCTTGACCGTAGGTATATCTTAGAGAAGTATCTTGCTCCGTGCAGTTGATCAAACGAGTTATCAATCCGAGGGAGTGGACACTTATTCTTAATTGTCACCTTGTACAACTGTTTGTAGTTAATGCACAACCTTAATAATCCATTCTTCTTCCTTACAAACAAATAAGGAGCACCCCAAAGTAATGTGCTTGGCCAGATAAAATCCTTGTCCAAAAGCTCCTGCAGTAATTCTTTTAATTCTTTTAACTCTGCTGGCACCATCCTGTAGGGTCTCATAGAAATGGGGTTTATACCCGACACAGTGTCTATGCAGAATTTAATTTCCCTATCAGGTGGAAACCTAGGAACTTTCGCAGGAAACACACCCACAAATTCCCTAACAATAGGTATATTTTCCACACTAGTATCCTCAATAGATGTGTCCCTTACTAGTGCCAAATAACCTTGATAACCATGCCTTAACATCTTTTGGGCACTTATGGCTAATGCTACATTGTATGGAGCTACACTTCTATCACCATCAAAGCTAAACTCTTCCACTTTAGGAATATGGAAGTACACTTTTTTGTTTCTGCAGTCCAGTGTAGTATAATGGGTTGGCAACCATTCCATGCCCAAAATCACATTAAAGTCCATCACTGGTAAGGAAACAAAATTTACCGAGGGGATATTTCCATCTGTTATTATTAGACTACCAGGAAAAACCACAACCACCTCTATAGTATCACTGAGAGGAGTGGCTACTGACAGAGGAAACTCTAAAGCCATAGGATTCCTACTCAATCTCAAGGCACACACAGAGGAAACAAACGAGTGCATAGCACTCAGGTCTACTAAAACATGTGCCTCAAAAGAACAGACTGTGAGAATACCTACTACTATTGCATTTGAAGCTTGAGCATCCTGATGTGTTAAAGTAAAAACCTAAGCTTGTCCCCTACCATATGGTACAGAACTCTGAAACTGGCTTTTCCTACTAGGTCTACCTCCACAACTACGTTCCCCTTGTCCATGCCCTTACTGGCCAATAAATTGGCTACCCGACATGTTAGAAGTACTAGGGGGTAGCTAGTATGGTACATTAGCTACAAAAACCTGGGACCCCATCTGATGCTCACTGAACATGTGACATTTCCTACCAAAGTGACTCGATTAGCCACACCTGAAACATCCTTCTACACTCACCAAGCACGGTCCTAAGTGTACTCTTCCACATTTAATACATGGTGCAAAAGAAGATCCCAAACCAGACCCTGAACTACTTTAACCAGAGCTTTTCCCACTGTTGGAGTTGTATACTAATCTCAACCCCCTAGGTCTGTATCTAAGGCCCCCTTTCTTATTGCCTCTAATTTTACCACTATAATTGCTTTGGCTGCCTCTACCCATCGTACTCATATGGGGCACACCAGATGACACTTCAGCTTTGCTCTTCTGACATCTACTTCCATCATTACCCATATAGCTCATCTCTATCTGTCGGGCTTGTCGTAAGAACTTTGCGGTCGCCGGACGATTCTCATCGAAGTGGAAAAAGTGAGGAGTTGCCACTTTAATTTTAAGGAAAATTAAAGGAAACCATTACTGAAAACAAAAACCACTACCAAAATAGAGATTCTAGGTTCGGAGTCCATTCACGGGTGGGGAAGGTATTAGGCACCCCACCTCGTCTCTTAATGAGGGTCAGCAAATTTAACGATGTACTCATAATTACTTACGATTAATAATTTGGGAGTTTTAGAGTCATGTTGTCAGTCCTTTTATTGACAGAAGGAGCATTCAATATCTCACCATTTTGGGTTTCCCAAAAACACGGGTACATGGGATGTCCCCATGGTGAATTGGTGTTTTGTTTGTTTGATTTGTTACATATCTTATTTAATTGTTCATTTTGGGATTCTAATTTTAAAGAGATGTTATTTGAGTCCTTAAAGATCCGTAATGAACGAGAAAGGTTCTCGATTCGTATGTTAGATATCTCGGTATTTAAATATTAAAATTTTGATTGAAAAGATTTCGGGAAAGGACTCTCTCCCAATTTCTTAAGATATTTTTATTAGAATTTTGGCTAAGAGAATTCGGGAAGGACACTCTCCCAATCTCTTAAAATGCACATATTAGAATTTTGTTAAGAAGATTTGGGCAAGGACTCTCTTTCGATCTCTTAAAATGTATATAAGAATTTTGTTAGGAGGATTTGGGTAAGGACTCTCTCCTGATCCTTAAAATGTATATATTAGAATTTTGTTAAGAGGAGTCGGGTAAGGACTCTCTCCCGATCTCTTAAAATGTGTATATTAGAATTTTATTAAGAGGACTCGGGTAAGGACTCTCTCCCGATCTCTTAAAATATTTATATTAGAATTTTGTTAAGAGGACTCAGATAAGGACTCTCTCCTGATCTCTTAAAATATATATTAGAATTCCAGTTAAGAAGAGTCGGGTAAGGACTCTCTCCCGATCTCTTCTAATTTGTCAAAAATAAATTAAAGGGCACGGTCGTGAGACCGAACTAGTTTGACCCTATTAGATATGAGAACGTTGCTCATATCATCTCCCGCTTTTCATATGACCCCATACTTTATTTTCGATCTCATAATTATTTACCAAACTTTCCTCAACTTATTACGACTCCTCATTTTAAATCTTTTAGACATCTTATTTCGGAAGTTCCCTGTCCGAATTTGATCCCGAATCCCGATCTCATTTCTATTTTTTTTTTAGAGCTAGACTGAGTAACTAACCTCCCAATTCATTCGTACTATTCCTAATCATTTTTACCCTAATCTGGAATCTCCATATTGTTTTCCCCCATCCGTACTCCTTATGGTTCGTACAAAATGTCAGTATTTTGAATTATCCTCTTTTTCACACGAAATAATGTAAAGAAATTAAAGACAAAGTAAAAATAAAACTCGTGGACGTCACAAAAAGTGAAATAAGTCCAGTTTTGACATAAACTTATTCTGAAGATTTTTTGTGACAAACTATGCCATGAACACTTGAGAATGATAAGTTGAACCCTTATTTGTGGAAAAGGCTGAAACAACAAGTAAGCTAGTACCGATGTCTTTGTGTATCTAGCACCACTAACACTGAGACAGTAAGGTGGTTTTAAGGAGTTGTGAATAATTGAAGTGAGATTTTATTGAGAAACAGTGATTGAATTCCCAAGACTGTGCGAGGTTATCCAAAGTATGGATTGCAAGCTCTATAGTTTCCGTGGTAAGATCCTTTAGAAAACTTATTTCTAAAGTCTTTAGGAACCTTGAGAGTTTTCAATTAAAAGCAAAATTCCAGGGTTTTTCCTGAATAATCACCACTACCTCCATAGCATTGCATACATGTATTTATAGGAGATGGGTACTCAAAATAGAGGGCTAGGATTCCAGCAGGAGGAGACGGAAGGCCTAGATTCAAAAGGACATAATCCGACGTCCTGAAATTAAAGAGAATCAAAATTGAGGGTTGGGATTCCGTTCGAAATTTCTATCCTTTCGCCCCTTAATCCAACAATCAAGGGTCTTGCCTTATAAAATGGATCCAAGAGCTAGAAATAAAAAGCACCAAATCTGTCATTTATTTTTGATCCGAAGGCCTCAAATCCATCCTTATAATTATAATTAACGGTGTAAATCGAGATGTACTGGGCTGCTTTAACCGTTTGGAATCCGACGGCTAGGAGTGCGTCCTTACGAATGAGATGTGTGGTGAAGATTGGATCATGCCTGCAATGCTTTAACTGACTTTGATTTGATGGTGGAGGGAGCTAGTGTTTATGAATTAAAGGTCATGATTAGAAGCTGTTCAACTTGCTGAGTTTCCCAATCTCTATAGGTCATCCTTCCCTTTTCCGATCTTCTCACTGTGACTGACAGATCTTAGGATTGTTATTTTGATCTCTATTTTCTTTTGCATCTGGTCCTTTCTACTTTCCCGATCTCTTTCTGTTCTCCGACCTCCTTCTCATCCCTTCTCTGTGTTGGTCAAAGCAATAAATTTTTCGATTGCCGATGAGCCGCTTCGAGTTCTGCATGCAATAAATGCTAAGGCCCTATATATATGCTGATGAATTTTTTTTCGTATACTCACAACTTTCTTTCTTCAGTGAATCTTCAATGTTTTATTTCCCAGTTCTTGGCTTTTTCGGCAAGAATTCTTCTCATGACAACCACTTTAATCTTTTTTCGAATGTTTTCTTTGTTCATCTCCTGAAAATGTGTAATTTCGGTGATCAAAGGTTTATGAGGGCGTCGTCTGATGACGGTGAGGGAACTGGACTAATTGACCTATCAAGGTCGAAACTGACTACCGCGTCGATCTCGGATCGTCTCATCAGTATGGCTTGCAAACTAATCTCTGACTAGAGGACCGCTAATTTCAATCTTAATATTTGTAACAGCCTTTTGAAGTTCATTTGGCTCCTCACCATCTAGGGGGTCCTGATCGCAGCTCGGTTCTGGTCGATGACATTGACAATGACACCACTCAATATCATGAGAGTCATAGTCACCCCATATGAGCTGTCAATATATCTAGTATTTATTGCTGGCTTTCTGATCAAACATATCTTTTGATTCAGTCACAAGAGTAGGCTTTGACACAGGCCTATTGTGCGATGCTTTGGGTTTGGGAGTAGTCCAAGTTATGTAGAATGTAGTGTAAGTATATTTGTAATTACTGATCTTGAGAAATTGCCCAAATGATGTAATCTGACCTTTTGGAAATGAAATGAAATCTATTATTGAAATTTGGATCTGCTTATTCTGTTTTTATTATTGCATTGGTTATTATTCCAATCTCTGATAAATATGCCCGATCTGATCCCTAGACGAATCGCCATTCTGCCGATCTATTGGTTTGGAACCCTGTTCTATCTGATGATCTTCGTTAACCGATCTTATTTGTCTGACCTTTTACTATGTTTCTGGAATCTTCTTTTGATGTGTAATTGAAATGGCCTGGTCCCGCTAACCGATGTGTCCCTTGGGGCTTCGTGAGCATTTAATGCTCAGGCGTGTATAAATAGGGAGGGGGTTAGCCATTTGCTCCCTTATGTCATTTTTAGACTTCCTTTTAGCGACTTCGACACTCTCCCTTATTTTTTAGAGTTTCTAACGCTAATTTATACTCTGATAAGAGCTTTAATTTACATCGAACGAAGGTGACATGGCCAAACCGAGTGAGCGACCCGAACCTTGTACAACCACCATCCCAGCCCATGGTCGAGTGACTAAATCAAAACAAGCATCGTCTTTAGGGAAAGAGAACTTACCCGTGGATGAATTGCCATTAGTTCTCAAGGAGACCGATCTCCAGTCCATTAGCCAAGAGTATAACCTTCCAACTGACACCTTCGAACTTATCAGATGTCATGGCAATCTCTGAGCCGATTATTTCTTTGAAGAAACCAACCTAATCATGGTATATGAGGAACAATTAAAAGCTAGGCTTCGGTTTCCCCTGAACAAATTCTATAAAGCTGTTCTGAAGTTCCATCATGTCTGTGTAGCCCAGGTGCATCCGAACTCTTGACAGACTCTGGTGGCTTTCAGAGGTTTATGCCGAGCTAAAAAGCTCAAGCCTATGGTGAAGGTTTTTGCCAAGTTGCATAGGCTTGTTCAGTGGAAGGACGATGAATATTGGTTTTTCCAAGCCAATCCAAACTGCGGGCTCTTCACCGATCTTCCTTCTTTGTTGAAGAATTGGAAAAATTGATTCTTCATATTGAAAAGCAAGGACCCGAATGGTTTTGAGAGCATCCCACATAGTTGGCAGTATTTCATCCATTCAGTTCCAAAGAGGATCCGCCTAAATAAAGATGAGGACGCCATGGTTTAGGAGTTGAAGGATCGAGCGGCCACTCACAAGTACTCATTTCTGGATGCAGTTATGGCCGAACTGAAATGGTGGCTGATGCAAGTGATCGCCCATGAGGACTATAAGCTGCAACTCTCTAACCTCGGCCCAGGATTGGTATAATCTAAATCTTCAGTCTTCTAACTTTGGTGATCTTACTAACTTATTCTCTGTACAGGTATGGCGAGAGGTGAGAGTGCAAAGGAGAGCCGCAAGCAAAAGAGGGAGCTCGCCCAGAAAGTGCGAGAGATGAAGGTTGCTGCTACTCAGACACCGAGGTGGGACTCGGTAGAAGTACCGAGCTCTCCGTTCTGACCTCTAGAGCAGCCAGTCTCAGAGGTAGAGGTGGTTCTTTCTCCACCTCAACAGACCGAACCTCTACCTCCGTCGGTCTTTTTAAGTGCAGAAGGGGGTCCCTCCTGACCGACAGTAAGGACTCTTTCTCAAGGTGCTCAGGTCCTTATCCATTCTCTAGAAAGGAACCATTTTGTTCGGGGTAATCTTGACCTAGCCAAGGTTCTGGGCGCCACCATCTGTTTTAAAAAAGATCGAAATAGATTGGCCCAGGATAACATCGATGAACTTGTGGCTCAGATGATGAGCCTAGGTTTGGAGGCTATTTCGAACCAACATTTGATTCGAGAAAAGGCTTATCTCTTAAGATAGGAGATTCTGAAGGTGGTCCAAGATGTATCTTCCGCTAAGGCCTAACTCTCCACTGCTCAGGACTACATCGCCGAGATAGAAGGTCGGACGAAATCTTACGAGGCAAGGATAACTGAACTGGAGCGGGAACTTAAAGATGCTCGGGCCTGCAATTTGTCGATGTCACTCGACTTACCCAAGAGATCAAGGCAAAAGAAGAAAAGGCTCTGGCAAGGGAGGTTGGTGCTTATGTGAATGCACATGGTGATCTTCTGGCCGAGCTCGCGAAGCGCTATCCTAAGGAAGACTTCTCCTGGATGGTGGATCTCATCCCAAGAGCTGAAGAAGACAGTGAGGAGGAGCCTGAGAGAGAGAGAGAGAATGACGAAACTGAAAATGTACCTAGAGAACAGGTTAAGGGAGACCCTCCTGCCCAATGACTTGTATATTTTTATATCTTAAAATGAATCTAAGTCTTTTCATGCTCAATTTTCTTGATGAGATCAAAAAACATCCAAACCAAATTGCTTGAGTACTTAATCAATTGAATACAGTTGAACATTAAACCTAAGATCGATTATTAATCATAAAACATCAAGCCACCTCGAGAGATCGGAAAACCATTACACGTGAACATGAGATCGGACGATGTTGTGACCGAATATCGACTGAAACCTTAAAACATTTGAAGAGTGCTTTGGTAGAATTGTAAAGATTTGAAAATGGTTTGAGCTTATTAGGGTCAAAATCATTATTTAGAGATCCGATAAAACCTTAGCTTTGTTTGAGGAATGTTTGGACAATTCGAGCGAGATACCTAATCACAACACTATATGCAGATTTGGAATTTTGAGGTATTTAAACATAGAGAGATCGAAAAACAATAGCATGTAAGATTGAATGGTCCGGAGATCCAATACCAATCCGAACACATCGGATAAAGTCGAAGAGATCGGAAGACAATCTAACTTGATCGTGAGATCTAGATATTCCAAAGACACCATTGCTGATTTCAGAAAGGCGACCTGTGATCGGGTCATTAGTTGAGAATGGATAACATTAAGATGAAATTTCAATCTCATTACAACTTTAAAAGAAAATTGTATATTAAGTTATGCATTTGAGGGTCGACCAAAATATGATGTCTACAGCTGCCCCTCTTTACATAATTTCTATTAAAGATAATGAAATTCTCTTGTATAGGAATCATGAAAAGATTTAAAACCATATTTTGGGCGGATGAAATTTTGAAATAAAATACTGCAAACTATAGCGTTGGGAATTCAAATCAATTTGAGTATTGGATTCAGAGGTTGATAACAGAGAAATATGAGAAGTTGAAAACAACTTGGACCTTGAATCCAGAGATTGAAGACAAGAATCAAAGTACTGAAAATTAAAATCAACTTGGATCTTGAACCCAAAAGTTGATAACAGGAATATTAAAATCAACTTGGATCTTGAACCCAGAGGTTGATAACAGGAGATTAAAATGCTGAAAATTAAAATAAACTTGGATCTTGAACCTAGAGGTTGATAATAGGAAATTAAAATGCTAAAAATTAAAATCAACTTAGATTTTTAACCCAGAGGTTGATAACAGGAATATTAAAATCAACTTGGATCTTAAACCCAGAGGTTGATAATAGGAAATTAAAATGCTAAAAATTAAAATCAACTTGGATCTTAAACTCATAGGTTGATAACAAGAAATTAAATGCTAAAAGTTAAAATCAACTTGGATCTTGAATCCAGAGGTTGACAACAAGAAATAAATGCTGAAAATTAAAATCAACTTGGATCTTGAATCTAGAGATTGATAACAAGAAATTAATACTAAAAATTAAAATCAACTTGGAACTTGAACCCAGAGGTTGATAACAAGAAGTTAAAATCGACTTGGATCTTGAACCCATAAGTTGATAATAAGAAATTAAAATGCTGAAAATTAAAGTCAACTTAGATCTTAAATCCAATGGTTGATAACAAGAAATTAAAGTGCTTAAAATTAAAGTCAACTTGGATCTTGAACCCAGAGGTTGATAACGAGAAATTAATGCTAAAAATTAAAATCTACTTGGATCTTGAATCTAGAGGTTGATAACAAGAAATTAAAGTGCTGAAAATTAAAATAAACTTAGATCTTGATCTCAGATGTTGATAACGAAAAATTAATGCTAAAAATTAAAATTAACTTTGATCTTGAATCCAGAGGTTGATAACAAGAAATTAATACTGAAAATTAAAATCAACTTGAATCTTGAACCCAGAGGTTGATAATAAGAAATTAAAGTGCTGAAAATTAAAGTCAACTTGGATCTTAAATCCAGAGGTTGATAACAAGAAATTAAAATCAACTTGGATCTCGAACCCAGAGGTTGATAACAAGAAATAAATGTTAAAAATTAAGATCAACTTAGATCTTGAATCTAGAGGTTGATAACTGTAACACCCCCGTTGTATAGCCTAGTATATTTCACTATTCCGGTGACCGGTGTCGGTCTGGACAATTAATGGGATTAGGGCCACACTTAAGACAACTTGAGAAGCCATAAACACAAATAATTAGTAATGTTTAATTAGTTAACTATAAATAAGAAAAACATAACATAAGAGGTTAAACGAGCCGAGAGTCACAGCGACGAGTGACCTCCTCGAAACGATCGAAGTCATTTTAAACTCAAATTTCGAACCGTAAAAAGTGACGCTGCGGTCCTTAGGACCCTTATGAACACAGTGGAAAAGAGAAAATCACGAAAAAGAACTGTTAAGTCAGTCAAATAATTAGGTCAGGGAGCTGGAAGAAATATTGGATTATTTGCAAACCGGGATGAACCGGCGAGGGGCGATTTGGTCAATTGACCCGAGAGTGACTCGACCTAATCACAAATAAAATCGGAGAAAAGAAAATTTCGGAATCGAGAATTAAATTAAAGAACTAATAGAAAAAAATAAATAAAAAAAAAAGAAAAGAAAGAAGTTAGAAAAGTCAAAGGTGATGTCATAAAAGAATTTATTTAAATGAATTATTAAATTGTGACTTTGTGGTCTTCCATAAGCAAAATAAAAAGAAAAGAAATTGGTTTTTTTTCTTCTTCATTTCCGTCAACCTTCATCTCCTCTCTCATCTCTCTCTTTTTCTTAACTCTCCATCTCCACAAACTCCATTAAAGCTCAATTTTGAGCTTGTATATCATAAAATTTCACCATAGAAAAATTAGCCACCATAGTTAAAGCTTATCTAGGCAACTTGAGAAGAGGATTGAGCAAGAAAGAAAGAAAGAAAGAAAGAAGAACAAAAGTTAGGGTTTTGAAGATTTAAGAAAGGTTAGTGTGTTAACTCATTATATTACTTCTTTAAATGCATATGCAATGGTTGACATGAGCTTAGAAGTTATGAAATGAAATAAAAACATGGGAGAAGGACCAAACTGAAATTTGGGCAGCTTGAGAGGAGTATGATTTACATGAATTTGATGCATTAGAATAAGTTTAAAAGCTTTGATTAGTGAATGGTTAAGGTTAAGTGCACTAGTTGTGATTTAATGCATGAGATGGAAGAGCTAGGGTTTGAATGTTAGGGTTTTGAGGCAAAATTTTGGAGAAATGCATAAATGATATCTTGGACCTATTGTGAAGTGAAATAATGGTCAATTATGACCAAATAACTTGTGTGGGAATGATAGAAAACTAAACCAAATTCGTAGGTCAATGGTCATGCTGCTGGCAGCATGACCAAACCCACTTTGAAGGACCAAAACTCAAATTTTACAAGTCCAATTGATATGCCACCAATTGGAGATGAAAATAGACATAAAAGAGCACAATTTTCATTAAGGAACCATAGCCAAAAACTGACCAAAACTTGGTGAAACAATTGACCAAAGTGAGTTGATAGCAGGCTGCCACTGCACTAAACTGACCAAATGAACAGTATGAACAGTAATTGTTCATTTGGTCATAACTCGAGCTAGGTAGGTCAAATTGACCTGAAATTTTACCAGCAATTAGATATGATATAGACCTAAAACTTTCATGAAGAACACCAACCCAAATTAGGCCATTAACTCATTCAAATCATTGAGCAAAATTAAATTTACTGTACTGAGATTCTGCAGAATTTTCATTGAGTAGCAATGTTTGGATGGCTATAACTCTATCTAGAAAACTCGGATTTAGGCGATTCTTGAACCGATGGAAACCTAAGACATAGTACAACATTTCATATGAAGAAAGTGAGACCAAATTATGAACTTAACTTGATCAAATTATTAACCAAAGTTGGACCAAAAATCTGCCAGCACCAAAATCTCAGTATGAACAGTACACGTGAACAGTAAACTTATTTTGGCCATAACTTGAGCTACAAAACTCCGATTGAGGTGATCCAAAAATGAGAATACACTTAAGACAATAAGGAACATTTTCTATGAAGAAAGTTTTGTCAAATTCCAACAGTAGATCGACCAATGGAATAGTGCAACTTCGGAGAACCAAAACCGAAAATTGGCAATTTTGCCAAAATGACCTAAGCTTTAAACAAATGACCAAAACCAACAAGTTTGGTGACCAAAATGTGGTATGTGGGTGAAGTTGGAGTTCCCATACCCATTAAGCCTTAGAAAGTCAATAATTTGACTTGAATAGTGCAGTGAATAGTAACCCGAAACACAAAATTTCAAGAACGTCGAATTTAACACGTTAGAGCTAGGTAAATGTGAAGTTAAGTTTATTTTGGATTTATTTTAAGTTTTAGTACTGAAACATTGGAAAATTTCGTGTTTCAGTGGAAAAGAATACCGGGACAGAACCCGAGGAGTCGAGTCAAGGCCAACAGGCGACTCGTTTGAGGTTTGTGCACAATAAACCCTATTTAAGCATTTTATCTTTGAAAAATTGATTTATTACGCATTATGAATTTATGAACTTTTGTGTTGCCACCTTGTGATCAAATTGTAACTTTGGAAATGGATTTGATTTTTGTATGCAATATTTGAATGAAATGTTTAAAACGAATTTTTGATTCACACTTAGCATGACAGTTACTTATTATTCCTCCTCCATTTATGGGGTTGAGATCGTTTATTTTCCTCCCTCTCTAGCTTGCCAGTTGAGGTTGTAGATCGGATGAGTACTCATTAGCTAGCTAGCCACCTCCCTCATTGGTTTCGATTAATGGGGTTGAGATTGCTTTGTCGTGGTGTACAACACGGCATTGATCGGAAATTTTGTGTCATGGCTTAAGTTGTGTACGACTTTGGCAACACTGTGTTTATGCAATTGTTTGACTAAACTGTTGTTTAATATATTATTTGACAAAATGAGTTGTTATGAGCTTTGATATTTGCGAAATGTGATTGTGAAGTATTCAAATTATGTTTCATCAATAAATAATTTATGTATCGCATTTTAAATCTTTATTGTGCACCACTGAGTATGTTTATACTCAGCGATAGTTTAATTTATTGTCGCAGATAAAAGCAAGGAGAAAGTAGCAGAGTGAGTCATGGATTGACAAGATCTTTTGATCCTTTTTGTACGGGTATTGTTTTATACCCTTATGGTTATTTTGATGTAAATCAGTAATGTCATAAGTATCAATGTAAATTGAGCAATTGTAAATAAACTATAATAATATTATTTTAGATTTTCTTACAGAATTTGATATTTGTACATATGGATTTTCTGCCTTATGTTTTGTGAATGGAATTATTGAACATACTGAGTTGACAAATTTGACTTGGATTGTGAAACTGTTTTGGAATGGATTTACTTGAGTTGAATTGTGAATTATTGGAGGTTGGGAGTTGTAAAATAGTTTTGGAAGTGCTTTTTACAGGTATTTGAAGAACTGGTTTCTCAAAATACAGAGGGAACTCTGTCAAAATTTTTATAAAATTTGCGACAAAATTTGAATGGACAAAAATTTTTATTAGTATTTAAACTTTGAATAAATGGTTTTTAATTCTTACCAAAATGCTCACCACTTCCAAAATGTAAGAAAATTGTTTTAAAATCCCTTGTAGGGTACTTAATGAGTTATCGGTAGGTGAAGTTCGGTAGTTCATTAAGTATTCTACGGGAGCATGTTATGCCTTACGGAGGGGTAAGGTGTGACAATAACAAGAAATTAAAGTGCTGAAAATTAAAGTCAACTTGGATCTTGAATCCAGATGTTGATAACAAGAAATTAAAGTGCTAAAAATTAAAGTCAACTTGGATCTTGAATCCAGAGGTTGATAACAGTAATATTAAAATCAACTTGAAACTGACTTAACCAACTGTCGTAAATAAGTTTTGTGTATATACCTCAAATGCTCGCAAAGAAAATTTGATGCAGGGTGTTATTTCAAACAAAGTTTACTTAATAAGATCCCGAAGATAAACAATTGATGGAAAAGGCCAGAACAAGTTTCGAGGCTTGGCCCATGATTTTCTCCAGCACCATTTTGGCTCTTTCCTTACCGTTTTTGACTAGAAGTGCCCTTTTGAGTTTTCACTCCTAGTCCTCTTTTTATTTTTTTTTACTCTCTTTTCCAAGGCGTCCTTTCGGATTTTCACCCTTCGCTCATTTTGCAGAAAAGCGCCCTTTCGAGTTTTCGCCTTTTTTCCCTCATTTTGCTAGGAGCGCCCTTTTGGGTTTTCACTCCTACTTTTTTTTTTTTTTTTTACTCTTTGCTGGCTTTGTAGGAAATGTCCTTTTTTAGGTTTTCCTCTTAGATGTGCCAGTTGTCTGATGATATTTTACCTCCTATAAATCTCAAAGTAAAGTATATGAAGTTACCTGTGTTTAGATTCTCATCTTATAAGAAAGCTTTCAACAAATTAATAGCACATAGACCAAGGTAGATGAGATATGCAAAAATTTATTCATGGTGTAAGAAGATAATCATTAAAAGAACAAAGATACAATTTTATGGCTAAGAGTACATAAATATATCTCACAAACATCCTCAGTTAACTTTGAAGTCCCTCAACTACCATTGTTTCAAGTGACATTCTGAAAAGCATGCTGTGTATTTTACTATCCCTTGATCTAGGAATCATCCTTGTTTCTTCGCCGTTTTCGACTAGAAGCACCCTTTCGGCTTAGTTTTTTTTTTAACTCTCTTTTCCGGGGTGTCTTTTCGGATTTTCACCCTTCTTTCTTATTGCAGAAAGCGACCTTTTGGGTTTTCACTTTCTTTTCCTCATTTTGCTAGGAGCGCTCTTTTAGGTTTTTACTCCTACCTTTTTTTTTATGCATAATATCTTTTTATAGTATGCAAATTCTTCCCCATTCACCGGTCTCAGCAATTCTTCCCCATCCATGTGAGTTAAGATGAGTGCACCACCAGAAAATGATTTTGTAACCACATAAGGCCCTTCATAAGTTGGTGACCATTTGCCCCAAGAATCACTTTGATTTGGGAGGATCTTTTTTAGAACTAGATCTCCTTATTGGAATTCGCATGGGCGTAACTTCTTATCGAATGCTCTGGCCATTCTTCTTTGGTACAACTGACCGTGGCATGTTGCTATTAGTCTTTTCTCATCGATGAAATTCTGCTGATCTAACCTTGATTGAACCCATTCTGTCTCATCTAGTTCTGCCTCTTTTAGAATCCTTAAAGAAGGAATTTCTACCTCAATTGGCAGAACAACTTCCATCCCATAGACCAGCGGATATGAAGTTGCCCCGGTTGACGTTCGTATTGTAGTTCGATAGGCATGAAGCGCAAAGGGAAGCATATCATGCCAATCCTTATAAGTAACTGTCATTTTTCCAATTATCCACTTGAGATTTTTATTGGCAGCTTCTACAGCTTCATTCATCTGGGGCCGACATGGCGATAAATTGAGATGTCGAATCTTATATTGATCACACAACTTCTGAATCTTTGGAACATTCAGATTTTTGGCATTATCAGTGACAAACTCCCCAGGAAGACCATACCGGCAGATAATATTATTCTTGAAAAATTTCAGAAAGGTGTTTTGAGTGATGTAAGCATATGAAGTTGCTTCAACCGATTTAGTGAAGTAGTCGATGGCTACTAAAATGAATCTGTGCCCATTGGATGCTTTTGGGTTAATCGGACCAATTACATCGATACCCCACATTGCAAAAGGCCATGGTGAGACGAGATTATAGAGTTGATGTGGTGGGACATTTATCTAATTAGCATAAATTTGGCATTTGTGACACTTCTGAAAATACTCAATGCAATCATTTTTCAAGGTGGTCCAGAAGTAACCCCTCCTTAAGATATGCTTTGCCATTATATACCCATTGCTATGAGTAACGCAGTTCCCTTTATGGGTTTCAAATAGAATTCTTCTTGCTTCTTTGGCATTTACGCACCTTAACAACTCACCATTAGAGCTTCTCTTGTACAAGATTTCTCCACTAGATAAGTATCCCATTGCTAATCTTCTAACCATTCTCCTTTCGTTTCTATTTGTCCCGAGAGGATATTCCCTATTTTTGATGTAAACTTGGACATGATGATACCAGGGTTTGCCATCTATTTCTTCTTCGATCATGAAGTAATATGCCAGTTCACTTCTTACTTTGATTTGCAATAACTGCGTTATTTGCCCTTCCTCCATTTGAGTCATCACTGCTAGAGTAGCTAAGGCATCAGCAAATTGGTTCTTGTCCTAGCTCAGGTGAGTGAAAGAAATCTCTTCAAATTCCTTGATTAGTTCAAGGAGATATTTTTGATACGAGATCAGTTTCGGGTCTTTAGTTTATCATTCCCCTTTGACTTGGTAAATGATCAAAGCTGAATCCCCATATACCTCTAATTTCTTTATCTTCATTTCAACGGCTGCCTGTAAGCTACTTACACAGGCTTCATACTCTGCTATGTTATTTGTGCAGCCGAACCTCAGCTTAATAGCTATTGGGAAATGTCTCCCATCTGGGGCAATAAGCACTGCTCCAATCCCATTACCGACTAAATTAACTGCTCCATCAAAATACATTTCCCATATATCATTTGGACCCTCAGCATCATCGCTCACCGTGTTAATATATTCGTCTGGGAATTCAAAATCTAGGGCTTCGTAATCATTGATTGGGTTCTCAGCCAGGAGGTCAGCTATCACACTTCCTTTTACTGCTTTTTTTGTCATATAGACTATGTCATACTGAGAAAGTATGACCTGCCATTTTACTAATCTCCCAGGTACAAAAGGGCTTTCAAATATATACTTGATTTGATCAATCCTAGAGATGAGCTATATTTTATGATTCAACATGTAATGTTTGAGTCGATTCACTATCCAAGCCAACACACAACAGGTTTTTTTCCAGGAAAGAGTGTCTTGACTCACAGTCATTGTAACACCCCTATTTGCATAGCCTGGTATATTTCACTATTTCGGTGACCGGTGTCGGTCCAGATAATTAAGGGGATTAGAACCACAGTTAAGACAACTAGATAAGCCATAAACACAAATAATTAGTAATTATCAATTAGTTAAGTATAAATAAGAAAAACAGAACATAAGAAGTTAAACGAGCCGAGAGTCACAGCGATGGGTGACCTTCTTGGGAAGGACTGTGAAGTCGATTTAAACTCAAATTTCGAACTGTAAAATGTAACGCTGCGGTCCTTAGGACTATTGCGAACACAGTGGAAAAGAGAAAATCACGAAAAAGAATTGTTAAGCCAGTCAAATAATTAGGTTAGGGAGCTAAAAGAAATATTAAATTATTTGCAAACCGGGTTAAACCGGTGAGGGGCAATTTGGTCAATTAACCCCGAGAGCTGACTCCTGACCTAACTGTCAAATAAAATCGGAGAAAATAAAATTTTGGAGTCGGGAATTAAATTAAAGAACTAATGGAAAAAAAAAAGAAAGAAAGAAAGAAAAAGTAAAAAAGTGATGACATCATGCATGACCTCATGCATGATGCAATAAATATATAATTAATAAATTTAATTAATTTGATTTTTTGGTCTTCCATAAGACTAAAAGCATAAAGAAAAGAAAAAAAAAACAAACAAAAAAATCATCTTCTTCCTCAACTTCCGTCTCTCTCACCCTCTCCCTCACAAAATACTCTATGAAAGCTCATTTTTGAGCTTGAAGAAATCAAACTTTAGCCACAGAAATTGCAAGCCCCTTAATTAAAACTTGTTTTGACAATTAGAAGAGGAGATTGAGCAAGAAAGAAAAAAGAAAAGAAAGAAAAAAGAAAAGAAAGAAGAAATTGGGTTATTGAACTTCAAAGTTGAGGTAATCTATTTACTTTTGAATTTTGAGTTTAATACATGTGTTTATGATTGAATGAACTTGGAAATATGCTTAAATGAAAAGAAAATTTTTACTGAGGGACCAAAGTTGAATTTCAGCCAGCTAGGGTTTGATGGTGTATATATGTGTTTTGATTGAATTAGTAGAGTAGGTAAGCTTGAATGGGTTAAGGAAGCATGTTTATAGGTGTTTAATTAGCTAAATGCAACAAATGGCATGAACTAGGGTTTTGGCATCTAGGGTTTTGGAGCTAAAAATGTGAGAATTGGTCAAATGGTGTGTTTGACCTTGTTTGAGATGAAAAATAGTCATTTGTGACCAATTGAGATGTGTTGGAAGTGTTAGAAGTGAGTTTAAATTCGGATTGAAAATGGCCATGCTATAGGCAGCAAGACCAAGGTCCCTTTGAGGGACCAAAACTGAAAATTTACAAGTCCAATTGGTATGAGACCAATTGGGAATGAAAATAGACACAAAATGGAATATTTTTCATTTAGGAATCATGCCCAAAAAGTGACCAAAACCTAGTGAACAAATTGACCAAATCCAGATTTATGCAGTCTGACCTGTACAAAAATGACCAAATAAATAGTGTTTGTTCATTTGGCTATAACATGGGCTAGGAAGGTGTAAATGACTTGAAATTTTACCAGTGGACAGCTGAGATATAGACCTAAAACTTTCATGAAGAATACAAACCCAAATTATGCCCTTAACCAAGTCATTTGGCCACCCAAATTTGGTGACCTAAAACTGCCAGAACCAGTTTGGTGCCCAGAAATCTAGGTTAAGTCCAATCCGGCAGCCATGATTCAAATGGCTATAACTTGACCTAAAAAACTCCAAATGGAGTGATTCAAAAAGGAGAATAAAGTTAAGACAATAGGGAACATTTTCTATGTAGAAAGTTTTTCCAAATTCTAACAGAAAAATAACCAATGGAACAGTGCAACTTAAGACACCAAAACTAAAAATTTGCAAATTTGCCTAAAAGACTTAGAATTTGAGTAAACAACCAAAACCAACAAATTTAGTAATCAAAATGTGGTATGTGGGTAAAGTTGGAATTCCCATACCTATTAAGCCTTAGAAAGCCAACAAATTGACTTGAATAGTGTCGTAAATAGTAACCCCGAAATACAAATTTTAAAGAATGTCAAGTTTAGCATATTAGAGCTAGGTAAAAGTGAATTTAAATTTATTTTTGGATTTATGCTAAGTTATGATGCTGAAACACTGTGAAACTGTGTGTTTCAATGGAAAAGAATACCGAGAAGGAACCCGAAGTGTCGAGTCAAGGCCAAAAGGCGACTCATATAAGGTTTGTGTACAACGTAGAATTTCTGTAAATTTTCTTCTGCATATTGTTTTGAATAATTTGAAATATTGAATTGTGCAATTGTGACGAAATATTTATTATGCTTTTGATTTAAATTGTTGAAAGTTATTTGTGTATATTTGAGATGGCATAAATGTTTAGTAAATTGTTAAGATAAGTTTTGAAACCACAGTGTCATGACCATATATTTGAATACCTCACTAGGATGACTAGTGGGGGTAATTAGTTTCGAATTTTTATTCCTTCTCTGGCTGAAGTGTTGAGGTGTGTGCCAGTAGAAGAAGAAATTGAATGGATATCCATATATTTGAGCTAGCTAGCCTTGTGATGTGACTTCTCCTTAGCCTCTGGCTATTGAGATTATATTTGTTTCGAATGGCATGATATAACTGTGGGTTTTATGAAATTGGTTTTGACACTTCGAAATGAAATTGTTTGGATAAAAATCTCATAATTCATGTTTTATATTTAATTCTCATGTTCAGTTCAATTTTTGAAAAAATATGATTTAAATTCTGCATAAAGATTATTTTAGTATGTTGTGCACCATTGAGTCCTAGTACTCAGCGATGGCTGTTATTGCTGTCGTAGATTTAGAGACTAGAGGAGCAGCAGATTGAGTTGTTGAGAACTAAGGAGCTACCTGCTTTGAAGTTATCGGGTATATTTTATACCCTGACTATAAAAATTTATTTTAATGTATGTAATGTATGTAAAGGTATGGACATATAAAACTGGTCTTGAGCAGTTTGTATAAAGTTTGTAATAAATTTTAGTTTAAATTTCTCTTAATGTAAATTTTTGTAATGATGTATATAAATTATTTTATTATTAAATAAAATATTAATGGAAGTATTTTGTTTTAAATTGAATGATATTAATTAATGGTATTTTTATGATTGTTGAATATTGAAAATTGTGGATTTGAATTTTTGGAGATTGATAAATGATGTTGAAATTGATTGGGATGATTGTGAATTTGAAGAAGTTGTTGAGATAAATTATTGAAAGTGTTTTTTACAGAAATTTGAAGAACTATTTTCTCAAAATACAGACGACACTCTGCCAAAATTTCTATAAAATTTGCGGAAAAATAAAATGGGCCAAAAATTTTAACTACTTTTCAACTTTAATTAAATGTTTTAATACCTATTAGAAAATGTTCACCACTTATAAAAAGTAAGAAAATTATTTTAAAATCCCTTGTAGGGTACTTAATGAGTTATCGGTAGGTGAAGTTCGATAGTTCATTAGGTATTCTACGGGATCATGTTATGCCTTACAGAGGGGTAAGGTGTGACAGTCGTTGAATTTCTTGCTCAAATAGTAAATGGCCCTTTCTTTTCTCCTAGCGTCATCATGCTATCCCAGAACGAAACCCATCGAGCTTTACTGAACTACTATATACAGAATTAATGGCCTACCCATCATCGGAGGAACTAATACTGGCATATTTGACAAGTACTGCTTAATCCTTTCGAAAGCCTCTTGACAAGCTTGGTCCCACTTGGCAGTATTATTCTTCTTAAGTAGCTTGAAAATGGGTTCAGCCTTGGCAGTGAGATTAGAGATGAATCTTGAAATATAGTTCAATTTTCCCAAGAAACTACGCACATCCCTTTCCACTTTTGGGGAAGGCATCTCTTGGATGGCTCGAATTTTGTCTGGATCCACCTCTATTCCCTTCTCACTTACTACAAATCCCAACAGCTTTTCTGATCTTGCCCCAAACACAAATTTAGCCGGATTCAGCTTTAGCTGATACTTTCTGAGCCTTTCAAACACTTTTCTTAATACCCGTACATGGCTTTCAGTCCCCCTGGATTTAATGATCATGTCATCTACATAAACTTCCACTTCTTTATACATCATGTCATGAAATAATGTGACCATAGCATGTTGGTAAGTGGCCCCTGCATTCTTTAGCCCAAAGGGCATCACCCGATAGCAAAAGACTCCCCACTGGGTGATAAAGGCAATCTTTTCTTTGTCGTCATTGTCCATCAAAATCTGGTTATACCCTGAGGCTCCGTCAATGCATGAGCATCTCCCCAATCTTGCAGCATTGTCTACTAGTACATCTATATGCGGGAGAGGGAAATCATCTTTCAGACTTGCCTTATTGAGATCCCTATAGTCAACGCATACCCTCACTGCCATTTTTCTTTATTACGAGGACAACATTAGCTACCCATTCTGGGTATTTTACCACTTCTAGGAATCCAGCATCGTATTGCTTTTTAACTTCATCCCTGACCTTGAGCAGTGTGTCAGGGTTCATCATCTTCAATTTTTGTTTAACTGGGACTATTCTAGGGATCAAAGGAATCTTGTGCGTGACTATATGAGGATATAGTCCTGGCATGTCATCATAGCCCCAAGCGAATACATCGATGAATTCCTTTAGCAATTGGATCATGTATTCTAATTCTTCATTATTCACGATTCTGAGTTCCCTTTTATTTTCCTCTATCCCTGAATTCAAGGTACTCATTTCATCTCCACAAGGTACTAGAGTGGGTTCATCTGCTTCTCCCAATTCTTTCATAGGCTCTTCTTTATGATCACTTGTATCGATGGCAATTATGGGACTCTCAAAGTTAACATAAGGGATTTTAGAATTGATTAGATTATTATGGCTGGGTTGGTCAATGGTCCTGAAGAAGTGAAAATGAATTATATTAAAGATTGGATTTTTAAAATGAACTTTTTAAAAGAAAATATTGACACAGAGTTTGGGAAAGTGCGCTATTAATTTGTTAATTGCTTAATCATAAAAAGAGGTCCATTTACAGAATTACAATCGACACCATCAACAAAGTAATCAAGTGTTGGTAACAAAATATACTTTACTCAAAATAAAGCATAGGGATATCCTCGGCTTCCCAATTGTCAAGCTCTTGTTCCTTTGTGGTTGGTGAGATCAGTATTTCGGACATGGAATCCAGGTGTAGGACATTGATAGATGACTCTGAGGGAGATTCTCCATCCTCTTCTTCTAAATTCTCAATGATTGGTTTGGTAAAAATGTTTGAGATTTTCGGGATGCTTTTCTTTATTTAGAAAGGTTTGTTAAATGTCTAATCCCTGAGTAAGTTTCTCATCCGAAACCTTCTATCAGTCAAAGCATCTTCGTCATATCCCAACCCTGAACGACCATTCCTCTGAGCGGCTGACACGGGTTCGATAATTCCTTGCAGGGTGGCACCTAATCCCTTGTCCTTTTCATAGCCATTTTTCAGCATTACTTTTGCAACCATGGCTGCAGCTCCCCCGTCTCCTAGAACAGTTCCTTGTGATTCTAAGGCTTGAAATGAGCTTTCTAGGGATCATTCAGTTGTTTCCACATAAGGAACTGATTGGGGCTAAGTGAGTAGCATAGCTTCTTCTCCTCTCACCATGATGATTCTATCGTTCATGACATATTTAATTCTCTGGTGCAGAGTTGAAGGCACTGCATTTGCTGAATGAATCCAAGGCCTTCCCAATAACATAGTGTATGCCGGTTTAATATCCATTACTTGGAATGTTACATTGAAAGTACATGCCCCAATTTGGAGTGGCAAGTCAATGTCTCCTAACACATCCCTCTTCGTGCCATCGAATGCCCTCACAATCATGGAACTTTGGTGTACTTCAGATGGGTCCACTGGGAGCCTTGCTAGGGTTGTATTAGGCAAGACATTAAGTGCTGAGCCACTATCAATTAGAACTTTAGCAACCAAACATCCTTTACACTTAACTGTCACATGTAGAGATTTCATCTTCTGAGAAAGTGACAAAATTGGATGCTTAAAGTTGTCCAACTATCTTTTTAAATTGCCCCGGTGTGATGTCCGGGGTTACAAAGGCCTGGTCTAGAACCTTCTGTAAGGCGTGGTGATGCACTTCTGAGCTCAATATTAATGACAGTAAGGAGATTTGAGTAGGTGTCCTCTTTAATTGTTCAATCACATCGTACTCACTCTGCTTCATGATTTGCAACAACAGTTCATCTTCTTCCTTCCTTTCACTGGATTCTCCCCTCTCTACTGCTTTCCCACCTTTTCCTCAGTCTCAGGTGACTCTCCTGCTTCTGTTTTCCCATTACTTTTCTTTTTCTCAGTGCCGTAATACATCCCACTTCTAGTGATAAATTCTACTTTTGGATTTGAAGAGTCATTTGTTAGGGCAGGTTTTAATGTGAATTGGGGAGTAGAGTCATTGGAGGGGCCTGTATAGGTCATTTTGAAGTGAGTATGAGGGGTGAAACATGGTTTAAGGGTGGTAATGGGTTGAGTGTAAGTATGGTTAAGGGTAGGGATGGAAGTATTGCTGGATGCACTCTGTGTATAAACTTGGAAATTATAATTCCAAGGCACAGCATGGGTATTAGTAACTGGCAGCTGTGGTGGGGTACGTATGATTGTTAGAGGTGGTGCTGGTTGTGTTGATGTGGTGGAAACAGAAAAAACCATTTTTGGAGCAGATCTTGGGATGTCTTTGCCACAAATGGCGGTGTTCACTTCCTTTTCTTCTTTTGACTTTAATTGACACCTCAAGATTTTTAGTGATATCATTCTTCGGATTTCCTCCTTGAATTCATCACAATTCTGCAATTCATGATTGGTTGCTCCATGATAAGGGCATCTCGAGCCCGACATATCATTTCCAGAGTTAAGTCCATATGTATGTACCCTTCCAATACCGCCATCGCGAGAATCTCATCGAAGAACGGGGTTAACTAATCCACTTCTGTAATCAAGTTTTCATCCAAGGACTCTATCACACTCACACCATTCCCTTTTCTAGTTATCATGATGGGGTAATGGGTTTGAAGTGACATTAGGAGTGGAGCCATTCCCTTTAATCTTCAACCACCCATTTCTAATTAGGGATTGTACCCTTCCTCGGAGGGCTCCATAGTTATCTGTTGAATGTCCTATAGCCCTGCCATGATATTCACATCTGGCACTGGGACATACCACTTTGGATATGGCAATTGGATAGGGTTTAGTGGGATGGGCACTATCTGATTGATACCCAACAGATAACGGTAAATTTCACTGAATGGGAGTGGTAATGGCGAATTAGAATTCCTTGATGGTCTCAGACCAGGTTGAGGAGCAAGTGGTCTGAAAGGAGTATTTTGGTGTGATGGTCTGGGTTGTAGGCAGCTTGAGGATATTGTGGGTGAGGATAGTTCGGGAATGGAGGAGGAACATTTGCTACCATTGGGTTTTGGGCTGGAGGGTATGGACTTTGGGCTGAGGTGTACGGGCGAAAATTATTTAGTGGCGGTGGTGAGTTTGTTTTGAAATGGAGTGTACATTCCCTTCCTTTTTTTTCCTAAAATTGGTAGGCTTTTTCATGGAACTCTCCCCTAGTACTTCTTGTAATCTCCCCAATCGGAGATTTGCTTCAATCATTTCCCCTGTCTGAATGATATCAGAAAAACTATTGGAAGTATTCCCAATCATTAAATTAAAATATGGGGCCTTCAGAGTCTCAATGAATAGAGAGCAGAGTTCACCGTCTATCATCGGAGGATAAACTTCAGCTGCCTTTTCTCTCCATCTCTGGGCATATTCCTTAAAGCTCTCCCTTTCCCTCTGCACCAGGTTTTGGAGATCCCTCCGTGTGGGAGCAACATCACAATTGAACTTATACTGTTTGAGAAAAGAGTTAGCCAAATCTTTCCTGGAGCGTAATCTACTCCTATCCAATTGTATGCACCAATGTAAGGCTGCCCCTGTGAGGCTTTCATGGAAGAAGTGTACCAAGAGTCTATCATTTTCTATGACAGTGGACTTCTTAGCTATGTAAGTGGCTAAATGGATGCTTCCGCTTTCATAGAGCTTCCGCTGTAGTTGTTAAATTCTGGGACTTTAAATTTTAGCGGTACCACCACATCTGGCACTAATCTCTGCGAAGACCCATCGACTGAGCCATACATATTTAACCCTTCAATAGCTCTTAGTCTTTCCTCCAGAGTAGATAACTTTTCATTTTCTTTTTCTCTACTTTCTCCTCCTATTGCATGAGCTATTCCCCCAATTGGAAAATTGGTTGTAGGGTAAACTGAAGGGATTGGTGTTGAAGGATGAAATTCTGCATTCGGGACAGCCTGGTGATAAGAGACAGGAAATTCACTGCTTGGGAATATTGGATTGAAGGTAATTGTTGGGTCAGGAATGGGAGTTTGGAAGGTGAAAGAAGTTGAGGCTTGATCATGAAGCTTTTAGGCATGAGTATCAACTGTTGTTATAAGTGGGGGAATCACTGGTAAATTTGGTTCCGGTGCTGGCCGGGGGGCTTCTTTATTTTAGGACATTTCTCTCATCATCTTCATTAACTCTGAGATCTATTCCCTTAATTTTGAAACTTGCCCCTGTAGGTTCTGCACTTGTTCTTGCTCTTCCATTATCTTCTTCTCTCGGGATCTTGTTAAGTAAACCTTTCTTGATACAACTGGTTGCTGGACTGGATCTGCTTTAGGAGGAATATTGGTTTCCTGTAGAAAAGTGCATTATCAGTTTTATTTCTACAAATAAACTTACTGTGGCCAAGTTTTGGTTGGTTAAAGGATGTTGTGTCTGCCGAGGGTAGATTACATTATTCTTTACAATGGCATCATTCGATAGTTCAATCATGAATGACAGGGCATATGCGTAGTTATGATATATGTTAATATGAAGCATACGTCTTTTCGCATAACTCTAATGAGGATAAATTCCATGGGAGTTACACTATTCATTCATAAGTTTCAAGGTTCCAAAACACAGTTTTATTATTTGTGAAGCGTACATAGTATTGTGCTATTGTCTGGCTCAGGAAGGCTCCTTAAAATACAATGACATCTTTTGAGATACTAATACAATCTCGCTTGTTATCTCGCAGGGTTGAATGTCTTCAAAGCATATTTGGATTCAGGCACTAGTTTTTGTTTCCCTTGCGCTATCATCTTTTCTAACCGATCGACATTCCCTCCCAATTCTTGGTAAAGGGTGGCTTGTCTGTCCTTTTCCTTTCTTTCTTTGGCATACTCCTTTGAGATATCATTGATTAATTGTGTTTGATCTTTAAGTTCATGCTTCCTCCTTTTGTTTTCTTGCTTGTATTCTTCCACCAATATCTCATGATATTCCAGTCTTTCTCATAATTTGCCATTTTTTATCTCCTTCTCTTTTACTATGCTTTGGAGTGAAGCCTTCTCTTTCTCCCACTGGGTTTTCCGCCTCTCATATTCCGTTTCTGCAGCAGTCTTCTCCTCTCTAAGTCTCTTTGCTTCCTTTTCCAATGCTTGCTCTTGACTTTCTAATCTTTTTATGCGCTCTTTCAATTGTTGGTTCTCAGTAGTTAAATCTCGAAGAGGACTACTCGATCCGGCATCAACTCCTTCCAAACAGACTTCTTGGTGAGATATACTTTCCCCGAGTTCTGTTAGTTTGGAGATTCGATACTCCTTGTCTCTCCCATTTCTCCATAAGGAATATTCCTCTGTTGTGCTTGGCCCTTTAGGTGACCGTTCCATCAAGATCACCTTTTCCCAAGATTTGCGCAAAGCTTTTAGTTCGTCTTCTTTATCGGGTTCATGATAGAAATGAGTTTGATGGAATCCTTCAATATTGGGAATGAATTGAGTCGAGCCAAATTGCCTCATTATCATTGCTGGGATATAACTTGTGCATCCGATTAGCCCTACTAATGGTATAAAATGATGAACTCCTGTACTGATCAAGATGGGTTGGCCCATAGTTCACAACTTCCTCCAACAATAATTGTAACTACTAAAATTCAGAATCTGCTCTTACCATTGTCGTGCATCCCTTTGACTTATTACTAGCTTCACCATATTTTCAATAATGGGTTGTCAGTGTACTAGGTCAGACCCTTAGTCTCTAGTGGATAGATATGACTAAGGATCCAAAGATACAGTAGCTGGATGCAACACTTAATGATTCCATTACCCTGATGCCGGCAATATGTCAAGGTTAAGAAGGTCTCGGTGAGAATAACATGTATTGGATTGACATTCTGTTTTTCCATTGCCTAAAATAATTTCGTGATGTTATGGGTTACAATTCCCAGAGGTCCAGGGAATAAGACCAGTCCATAAATCTCTAGAGCTAGAACTGACAAAGCCTTATCCCATATCTCACCCTGAATATGCTAGTCCAAATGCTTCTTAATGTAAAAATCCAAGGCCACCCATGCGAGTTTCCCTTAACAGTTTCTTTTACTCTAGCTTCCTCTGCTGGGACTCCTATTATGTGCACAAACCGTTTCCATATTTGTCTGTGATCAAAGTGGAGATAAATATGATTCTGGGCTACATAAGGGATTTTTTGCAGTGTCTGATATTCCTCTATTGTAGGTGTTGTATCGACATCATTGAAAGAAAATACCCTATAAC
The DNA here is from genome assembly GCF_030052815.1 of Hevea brasiliensis. Lineage (NCBI taxonomy): Eukaryota > Viridiplantae > Streptophyta > Magnoliopsida > Malpighiales > Euphorbiaceae > Hevea > Hevea brasiliensis. The sequence continues at coordinate 37,413,319 of NC_079509.1, read as the reverse complement.
TGGGATTCTAAGTAGATAACATGGCCTTTAGTGCCGGAGCCTGTGCTTTGACCCATATCAAGGAGGCAATCTTCCCATATTTTTCCTCGAATTGTGTCTGGGCATGATTGGGCAATGATTTCTAACTATTTAATAAGTCATTGAAACCGGCTATTCTAATCTCAATTTTACTAGGATCTAATGGAGGCAACGGATGGGCTTCTGCTTCTATCTCACTAGTCTGTAAGGATTCCGAGTTATGGACTGATTTGAATATTTGTTGAGCATCTCGTTTCTATTTTGAAACCTTTTGAGCTGACTGACTCGAAGATGCCATTTTAAAGTTTTCCCTACCCTTGGCAGACACCAATTTTTAATACCTGCAAAAGAAATAAGTTAGTTGAATAAATGTTACACCTTATCCCTGGTAAGGCATGACATGTTCCCATAGCATACCTAATGAATTACCGAACTCCACCTACCGATAACCCATTAGTTATGCTACAAAGGATTTTAAAACAAATTATAGCTTTTATCTTATTAATTCTTTTGCGAAAAACTGCATGAGAATAGTTAAATTCCATGTAAACATTCATTGGAAATAATGATAGACTAAATATTGCAAAGCTTACATTTTCACAAGTCTCAAAATAAAATACAAATAGTTACAAACTCAAAATACTTTAGTAATGCAGTGCTTTTTAATACAAATTGCTCAATGTCCGTACATTCATACATATAGGTACAAAATACATCCAAAGGAATCACAAGGGTATACCTAACGTAAATATCCACAATCAATACCAAAATACTGCTTTCAAGTCTCTCACTCTGCAGCCTTCTCCTCTTCCTTACCTGCGATAGCATAAAGAAGCTATCGCTGAGTATATCACTCAGTGGTGCACAACTAATAAGTTTAAAACTTAAGGTAAAACACAATTTGTCAAAGCATAATAAATCACATTTTTCTTAAGTATGAAAACTTCACAATAGTTCTAAGTCCATAAAGGCCATTTATTGGAATAACATTTCAAATGAGAAATCACACTTCATAAATCACAATTCATAAAGAATTAGTGTTGCCAACATCAACACACAGTTTAGGCCATGACATAAAATTTCACGATCAGTGACGTGTTGTACACCACGACAAAGCAATCTTAACCTCACTAACCGTTATTAATAAGGGAAGGGCTAGCTAGCTAATGAGTACTCATGTAGTCTTACCCCACTAACTGTTATTAATGGGAGACATAATCAATATTAATTATCAACCCCAAGTAGCCGTTACTACTAGGGAGTTTCAAAAGGGACTGTCATGCTAACTGTGGTTTCAAAACAGTTTCCAAAAATTTCTCACTCAACAATCACATTTATAAACCAATAAACACATTTAAATTCATCATAATATCCATATAAAGGTGGCAATACCTAAATTTCTTAAATGCAAGAGAAAAACCATATTTTAGTCAAAGTAAACTTGTTCAAAGCAAACTCATTCAATTTAACACATTCCAAGCAATTTACAAGTTTAAAAATGAAGAAAAGGTTAGTTGTGCATAAATCTTCAATAATTCTCCTTCCTTGTTACCTACTTCTCCTTGTCCGTTCCAACTTCTTTTTCTACTGAAAATATACAAATAGAATACCTCAATACCAATCTCAATTGCTGCCAAGAACTCATTACATGCATGTCTAATGAATCCTAAGTTAGCTTTGAAAATTTTAGAATATTTTGGTTTTGGGACAGCTTGGTGCCCCAATCTTTGAACCCAATTTTTACCTAGTTTCAATCACAATTTGGTGAGGTGTTCTTCATGAAAATTGTTCATTTAGGTCTTAACTTTATTTTCCTTTTTAAATCGCCTAATTCGGAGCTGTGTAGCTCAAGCTATGACCAAAACACGATTACTGTTTACGTCACTATTCATCCTGCAGATTCAGTTCTGGCAGATTTATTGATCCAACTTCGTTCAGCAATTTGATCAAGTTAAGTCCATAATTTGGTCTAATGTTCTTCATATGAAATGTTCTCCTATGTCTTAGGTTTCCATCAGTTTAATAATCGCCTAAATCAGAGTTTTCTAGTGAGAGTTATGGCCATGAAAATTTTACTGTTCATATGGTAAATCTGTAGATTTCTAGATTTCTAAAGATTCGGTGATTCAAGTTTGCTCAGCAATTTGATTGGGTTAAGTCCATAATTTGGTCTCAAGTTCTTCATATGAAATGTTCTACTATGTCTTAGGTTTCCATTAGTTCAAGAATCGCCTAAATTGGAGTTTTCTAGAGAGAGTTATGGCTATGCAAAGTTTACTGTTCATATGGTCAAATTCTATAGGTTCGAGAATTTTATCTCCCATTTCAAGGCTCATTTCGAGTAGCTTAAGGTCATTTTTGGGGCAGGGTATCTTCACGAAAATTCTAGCCCTATGTCTTAAGTTTTGTTTTCAATTAGTTTCACACCAATTGGAGTTGTGTAGCTCAAGTTATGGGCTTCCAAACACACTGAATTCAGTGTGCAAAATTCAGCCCTAAGTTCAAATTTTCATTTCTTCAATTGTTCCCTCTAACCAATCTCAATTCACATTTAATTCACCCAAAATGACTATAATTTAGCATTGCCACATTAATGGCACTTCCTAACACAAAACCCACAATTTTCAAACACCAAAGTTTGCAATTTTCCCTAATCCTACAATTTCATTACTTCCATTCATCAACCCAATGTCAATTCAAACAAAATAAACCTCAAATGATCATAATTTAACACTACACACACTAATTTCACTCTCTAGCACCAAAACCCAATTTTTCCATGAACCCTAATCTTCCACAATTCAATTTATGCAATCCCATGAAATCTTACTACTCCCAATCATGCATACTACCTCAATTTAACTTAGATTTATCATTAATTTAACTAAAATACATCAAAACCCTAATTTTTTCTAAGTTGGCCAAAACCCTAGTTTAGGTTCCATGCATGTTTCCTTTCAATTTCTCATGAAATTTTATCATAAGTTAACTTCATTCAAGGCTTATACAACTAATCTAACATGAAAAGAAACTTACTTCAAGTGATTTCTTTCCAACTTCAATTTTTCTTCTAATTTCTTTTGCTCTACTTGCTCCAATGCCTCAATCAAAGTTCTCTTTGATCTTTTCTTTTAGTGGGTTATGGGATTTATGAAGAGAATTTAAGGGAATTAAAACTTGGGAGGAGAAATCAATGAGGGAAAGAAGTGGAAGAAGAAGAGAAAAAGAGAGAGAGAAAGAGAGAGGAGTGGGTGGTGGCACCTTATGAAAAAATAAAAATGAAGAAGACATTTGTCTTCTTATATATATATATATATATTTAACCCCAAAATTAGTTTATTAAAATTATAAATTTTAATTGTGTCATAAGGATAATTAAACTTAAATTTTTATTCCCCTTTTTTTTTCATTTACACTTAATTTTTTCTTTTAATTAAATAATTAAATTTAATTATCAAAAGCCCATAAGTCCTTCATTTTAATTTTGTCATAATAGAAATGAAAGTTTAAGTTTTCATTTCTTAAAATTTTCCCTTACATATTTTTACTTGAATTTTTCTTCAATTTTTACCTCATAATTCAATTCATTAATTTCATTTAATTTAATTGATATTTCTGTCAAAAGTCAACTCTTGAGGTGAATTGACCAAAATGCCCCTTATCATAAATGTGCTTAAAAACATCTATACAATTCAAGTGTATCATAAATGCCCTAGTATTGCCTAGTTGACTAGTTTGGATAGGTTGGCATGCCAATAGGTACTGACAGCTGTACTGTTAATAGCCTATGACTATACGGATTATGTTTTTAATAGCCTATGGCTATACGGGTTATTTTATTATACTCAGCTTATTGCCTGATTAATTATATGGCTTTTTAGCCACACTGTTTGCACACCGGGAGATACTTTGTGACTGATGGTGTGACAGCCCAAGGTACTAGGTACCTAGTGTGTTATTTTAACCATTTATCCAGTCTGGTCAGTGGATAGGCTACACGAGCAGTCAATTAAAATATTATTTTATTCAGGCAGTTAAGTTGAGTATAATGAAATTTCAGTACAATTAAATTAAGTATTGAATGAAATGAGTAAAAGATATTAGTAATAAAAACATAACAAAAATACAAATTACAAAACCGTAGAGACTTAAAATACAATACAGTTAGAATAATTTTGTATATTGGGTATTATTACTAAAAGGTTATAAACTTAACACTTCCAAAGAGGAACAAACTAGTATATAAGATAGTTGATACTAAAAATACCATACTAAATTAAATTGATTCATGAGTATTCAAATTATGATTTATTTATTTCTTTCTTTATTTGCATATATTATTTCATTATTGTATTATTGTACCACTAAGCGGAAATACTTAGCGTGATGGAATTGTTTCCTCGTGCAGGTACTGAAGGTAAAACCAGTAGACAGTTGACTGAGATTCTTGGAGTCTAGATCTGCAGAAGTGTCAGAAGAGTTCAAGGTTGTCACCTCCTTAGTAATGCATGTAGATAGGGCTCACATTAAGTATATAATGTATTTTGTATATTTTAATTATTTCTTATGTTGTAATTCAAATTAAGAAATTGTATTGAATAAGTCTGTGATTTAATTAAACTGTATAACATGTAAACTGTGATTTTATGCAATTAGTTGCAAATTATGTACATTGATGAAATTGAGAATTTCGATGTAAGAGCTGAGTGTGATTATGAATGAGACTGTGATTATGATTATTGAGACCATATGGTATTTACCACATTAGTCAGACTTTAATAAATAACATTAGTACCTAAATCATTTTTGAAGAAATATATTAAAAAAAAAACTAAAATGAAATAAGATAAGATCAAGTGCTTCGGCACTTCGTGTGACACGCCTTGCTCGGCTATACTGTAGACAGGTGAGGGGTGTTATAATAATAATGATAAATAAAAATTGAATGCAAGCAATCTAAATGAATGTAATGCCGTTGAAAATCAATTCCAGTCCAAAACATCTTTGGCACTTAAGATTGAGTCACATTGTAAAAGAGATTACAAAGTTGGAGAAAATGGGGATTTTATTTTCATTGGGTTCTGAACCTAATCCAACTTGTGAATCCAAGACATAATGACTAGATCACTCTTTGTTGGACAAGGGTTAAGAGCTGAAAATATTTTGAAACTGATACATAGTAATGTATGTGGTCCATTTAAGGAAATAGCTAGAGGCCGTTTTCATTACTTTATTAACAAATCAAGATTTGAGTATTTGTAATTGATGAAATATAAATATGAATCCTTTGAAAAGTTCAAAGAATTTAAATCTGAAGTATAAAATCAAACAGAAAAAAATATTAAAACTCTTCGATCAGATCGTGGAGGTAAATACTTAAGTACTGAATTTGATGAATACTTGAAAGAGCATGGCATTATTTCCCAGCTGACTCCTCCAGGAACGCCACAATTAAATGGTGTATCTGAAAGGAGAAACCGTATCCTATTAGATATGGTATGTAGCATGATGAGCTATACTGACATGCTAATCTCTTTTTAGGGATTTGCATTAGAATCAGCTTTGCATATTCTGAATAGGATTCCATCAAAGTCAATCTCTTCCACACCTTATGAGATATGGCATGGAAGAAAATCAAGTCTTAAGCATGTAAAGATTTAGGGTTGTCCAACTTACATTAAAAAGCTGAAAACTGATAAATTGGAAACCAAATCAGAAAAGAGTCGATTTATTGGATATCCAAAAGAAAATTTTGGATATTATTTTTATTTGCCTACATCACAAAAGGTTGTGGTAAGCAGATATGCCATATTTCTTGAACAGCAGTTTATTCAAGAAGGTGGCAAAGGAAGGCAAATAGAGTTAGAATTAGAGAATTCTAATCAACCAACAAATCAGATGGATATAAATCCATCTAGCCAACCTGTGCCTATTGATGAAACATCTACAATAATTCCTCACAGATCAACCAGAATATCTCACCCACCAGAGAGATATGGTTTTCTTCATGAAGATGAACAAGAGTTGTTTGCTCATGAAGAAACAAATCATAGAGATGATCCTTTAACCTATGAAGAAGCTATATCAGATATAGATTCTTCTAAATGGATTGAAGCTATAAAATCCGAAATGGATTCCATGTATAAGAACCAAGTATGGGATCTTATTGACCCACCTGAAGGTATTGTACCTATAGGTAATAAATAGGTTTTCAAGAGGAAAATTCATTCTGATGGAAAGGTAGAGACCTATAAAGCAAGGCTAGTTGCGAAAGGGTTTCGCCAAAGGCAAGGAATCGACTATAAGGAGACTTTCTCGCCTGTTTCCATGCTTAAATCCATAAAAATTTTATTAGCAATAACTGCATACTATGATTATGAAATTTGGTAGATGGATGTTAAAACGGCTTTTCTCAATGGAAACATTGTGGAAAACATTTTCATGAAATAACCTAGGGGTTTTGAATCCCAAGATTGTTCCAAAGTGTGCAAGCTAAAACGATCTATTTATGGGTTAAAATAAGCTTTGAGGAGTTGGAACATCCATTTTAATGAATCCATTAAATCATTTGGTTTTGTAAAAAATGTGGATGAGCCATGTGTTTATAAGAAGGCTAGTAGGAGTGCTGTCACTTTTCTTGCCTTATATGTAGATGACATATTATTAATAGGCAATGACACTGGTATGTTAACAACTATTAAGGTATGGTTGTCAAATACATTCTCCATGAAACACTTAGGGAAAGCAACCTATATTCTTGGAACTCGCATCTATAGAGATAGAATGAAAAGAATAATTGGTTTGTCCAAAAGTCTATACTTGGAAAAGGTGTTAAAAAGGTTTAATATGTTTGATTCCAAGAGAGGATTGTTACCAGTAAGTCATGGTATCCATCTTTCTAAGAAGATGTCTCCAAAGACACCTGAAGAAAGAGATAAAATGGCCAGGATTCCATATGCTTCGGCTATTGGAAGTTTAATGTATGCAATGTTATGTACTAGGCCGGATATCGCATATGCTATTAGTTTGACTAGCAGGTTTCAATCTAATCCAAGTTTGGAGCACTAGATAGCTGTAAAAAATATCCTTAAGTACTTGAGAAGAACTAAGGATTTATTCTTAATCTATGGAGGCGGGACCTTCAATTGGATGGTTATACTGATTCTGATTTTCAGTCAGATATTAATGATAGAAAGTCTATCTCTGGCTTTGTGTTCATTTGTAATAGAGGTACAGTTAGTTGGAAGAGTTCCAAACAGAGTACAACTACTGACTCCACTACAAAGGCCAAGTATATTGCTGCATCAGATGCTACAAAAGAGGTTGTTTGGATAAAAAAGTTTGTGATAGAACTTGTAGTGGTTCCTTCCATTGAGTCAGCAGTTCCTCTCTATTGTGACAACAATGGAGCAGTCATTCAGGCTAAGGAACCCTGGTCTCACTAGAAATCCAAACACATAGAAAGGTGCTACCATATTATCAGAGAAATAGTTGGGCGAGGCGATGTAGCCATGCAGAAAATAGCATCAACCAAAAATTCAGTTGATCCATTCACGAAGGCTATGTCACAATCTCAGTTAGACCAACATCTTGAGAAGATGGGTCTAAGATACTGTAATGAATGGCTCTAGTGCTAGTGGGAGATTGTTAGTAGTATGCCCAAGAGCATATCATTTTGTATGTATCTTATATATATTTCATTAATAAAAGGTAATTACACTTTTCTATTTACATAATCTGTTTATGTGTAATTGAAAAGGTCTATTAATATTTTGTTAGAAAATCTATTCTTAAGTTGTTAAGAATATGAATGACAGTATTTCTAGCACAAAGTATTATAAATTGGTTCACAATCAAAGATGCTACACAAAAGGACATGACTTATCCAGAAAGATTGTAATTATGTTTGTTCCCAAAGTATTAATATGAGATATAAATAAGTTAGAGTGGTGAGTCTCATGCCACATAACAAACATGATAGGCACTTATATATGATAAGTAGGCCGAACTAGTGACGCTTATGACAAGCACATAGAGTTTACTTTTGTCAATGCATTGTCATATATCATATTAGTGCATATAATCTTTAGACCTGAGATAACACAGTTATCTTATATATAGGTGGTTTGAGTTTGATCTGCTTTCATACTCGTACTGTGTATGGGTATATGGGCATGTGTTGGCTCCTACTAGTTATATATGGAGATAAGTGTTGACAAAGATTGGATTCATTACCCTAAGTAAATAGGGAAAAAATCCTATGTTCATTTAATTGTTCTTGATGATTAAAGTTCCTGGCTAGGACAGATAGACTTAGTTGGAAAAGAGTTTCTGCCAAGAAAGTATGATTAATCAAGAATTAGAATTAAAAGAGAACATAATATTCATAGCAAATGGAGTTTGATATTAACCATGACTTCAGCTATAATTGAGATTTTGTAACAAAGAGATTTTAGTGCATGGTAATATATGATTAAAGGTTCATCTAAGGTATTCTTTATTACTGATTGGGTGGCTATGGTACGCTATGTTAGGAGTTAACCATGGTCTATGAGATGCCTAAAATAATTTAGAGAAATCATTTACAGTAAGAAAGAGTTCAAATGATATTAAGAGTTGATATCATTTCTCATTGCCAATCAGTAATGAGCCTAGTAAGTCACACATATACACAAGTTAATTACCAAGTAAAATGTGATTTGATTAATTAATTAAAGACTTTAATTAATTAATTGAATAGGTTTGGTTTGCAATGAAATTATAAAGTCTCTAGCATGACTTAAAACCAAATCTAGGTTATTGAATGTAAAATATAAATTAAATTTATATTTAAAGAGTTTAAATATGAATTTAATTGTAAGATTAATTAATAGAGATTAATTAATTAATTAATTTATATATGATATAAATTAATTTGAAGAAGAGAAATAATAATTTTGGGTTGAGAACTCAAGCATATACATAAGGGCAAATTGGTCTTTTCACATGGTGATATGTGGCACCATGAGAAGGTGAAACATGGCATCATTCAAGCTTGCCATTTGTCTTTCATTTATGAAAGATGATTAAATAAAGATTGAATCTAGTTTTGACAAATGGCTTAATGTGATTAAGTCTTCCAAAAGTGAGATTTAATCCTAAGGTGACATGTGGCACTCATTTAAGTGATTTTGTCTTATGTATATAAATGAAGAAAGAAGAAGAAAGCCATCATCTTCTTTCTCTTTCATGTTGGATGGCAACAATGGCTCCTCTTCCTTCTTCTTTATTTCTCAATTAATTCAAAGAGAAAACCTTCATTTCCTTTGAATTAAAATTGTTGGAAAGTGTTTCTAGTGCACCCATATCCATTATCCCTCACTAAAGCAAGCCTATCTCACTTTTGTTGTTTGACAAACAAGAAAAGAGAGCTAAAAGGGGCTACCATTGGTGTGCTTGTGGTGGACAAGCTTGACGGACTACAATTGAAGTCCTAGGAGCACCCTAAGAAAGTAAGATTGTTTAATTCAGCACCTTGGAGATTAGTTGAATTAATTTCTTCCATTAGTTAGGGTTTAATGAATTAATTGTTAATTCACAATCTTAGATGACAAATGAACTTAGTGCATGCTAAAATGTGTTTTGGTGTGCTTTGGGCATTAGAAATAGGCTAGGCACATAACTCTCTTGATACAGTGCACGTAACCCTTGTTGAATTTTTAAAATTCAATGCTCTAATGCCCTTAAATCCATGCTTCCATGCCTTTAGAGACCCGATGGTTTCTTTGCTTCTAGCTTTTGGAGGCATGATATTGCCTACAAAAATGCTGTTGTCGAATGGTGAAATGAGACCTAGGTTCTACTGGGCATGCCAAAAATTATTTGCTAATTTTTGGCAAAAAATAGTGGTGTGGATTGTTGTTTTGACACTGTGTGAGAATGTGTTCCAATTGGTGTGCCAAAAGTTATTTTCTTAAAAATAATTTGGCTGGCTAATAGCTTAGAAATTGTGAGCGTGCTAGATACTGAGTGTATTAGATGTGCACTTTTCTGATTTCTCTCAAACAATTATGGGAACTTGACTAGATTGAATGCAATTTCATCAAAATCTCTCCTCAAATAAACAATTAAAGCAATAAGAAATTGTATTAATTGCTGAAAATTTAAGTATAAGACTTGGAAAATAAATGCAAGGCATGAAAAATAAAAAGACTAATAAATTAAAGATAAATATACTGTTGAAGTTTATTATTGTTGATTGATTGATTGAGTGGGGGCTTGAATGTTGCACAACATAGCATGTTTAATAACAGCACCTAACTGATTCTGTGAAGATTCGAGAACCAACACTTGCTTCAGGTTGCACATCCAGTCTATTCTTGTAACTCCCGAACACCTATTTCCTTAATCGGTGATAAGTTGCCCATGATCTGGTAACTTCTTATGGTTGATTACCTCCTTATAACTTCCTTATGATAACTACAAAAAATAATATCTAATCATTTAATTTAGGCCTCATAATTAAATTAATATAACAAAATTTGTAACACCCCTCACCCGACTACAGTGTAGCCTAGCAAGGCATGCTACAATCGGTGCCGAAGCACCCTAACTTATCTTACATTATTCTTTTTAAAAATTTTGTTCTCATTATATTTAATATCAATTATTTTTTGACGGAGAAACCAGCGGAGTTTCCCCTATTTTATTATCGTTTTGCGTATTTCAATATTCACCTGTTTGAAATTCAACAATATTTCTAAAATAAAATCTTATCCATGCTAATCATAATTATCTCATCAATCATTCTCATAATTTTCTCATATTTCAAATCTCATCCATACATTTCAATTTCATAATCATTTCCATACATTTCCATTCATACTCAATTCATATGTAAACATTCTCAAATTACATAAGCAAAATTTTCAAATTTCCTTAATTTACATAATTTACAAAATAATTACAAAATTTCGTAACTTACATAATATATAAATTAATTACATATGAAAAAGCTAATTAATTAATTTACATCGCATTCCTATTAATTACCTGTTCATAATCTACATTATAATACAATATCTAGCATTTTATACAAAATACAAAATATGATCTATATGGGCCCTATCTACATGCATTGCTGAGGAGGTGACAAACTTTGACACTCTGCAGATCAAAACTCCCAAAATTCTCAGTCAAACGTCCATTGGGTTCTAGCTTCAGTACCTGCGCAAAGGAAACAATTCCATCGCGCTAAGCATTGCTGCTTAGTGGTGCAATAATATAACAAGGAAATAATATACAAATAAAGATAGAAATAAAACATAATTCAAATAATTAAGATTTATTTATAGTTCACATGTGGTTTCTAAAATTTAATATGTTTTCATCCTAATTTAGTCTTCTTTAAAAGTGTTTATTTCGCCAATGTATAGTAATAATGTACAAAGAAAAATGATCTAAAAATAATAAATTTATGCTTATATTATCATGTAAGTCACATTTGCAATATTTATGTCTGTTATAATTTTCTTTGCTAATCTTTTAGCATTTTCTCAATACTTTCTAGGTTGTCTCAGATTATTTCATAATAAGTAAATTTTGATATCGGTCCAGTTCATTTCGATTCTTTCTAATAAATAACTATTCTAATTTATTTTAGGTCATCTTACTCATTTATTTTATTTAATTTCTAATATTTTTAATTACTAATATTCTTAATTTATTTCAATAAATTTCACTGCCCAAGTAACCTATGATAGGTCGACTAAATCGATAATTGTCGTTGGCACCGACACATGCGTGCCTCGGGCCGTCATACCATGGGACGCAGAACGTCAACCATGTATGCAGTCAGTATGGCTAAAAAGCCATGATAACACATAATGGGGCATAAAAGCCATGAATGTTGGCATAAAGCCATGAATACGGGCATAAAGCCTTTCGCAGTACTGCTAAAACAATACCCTATTGGCATGCCAAACTATCCAATCTGACACACATGTCTAGGCAATACAAGGGCACATAATATCGTTAAATATTAATATATTGTGTTTTATGACTTTATTATTTCATGATAAATTTCATAATTTGTACATTCATCATAATATTCATACATTCCTTACATCATTCATATTGATCACAATTCACAACAATGGTGTTCATATACCATTGTACTCAAAATGTTCTTCCTTTCTCTTATAAAAAAAAACTAATGTTCCATTCATATTTTCATGTGATTCATTTATTCATTACAATATTTATATGAATTCATAACTCATACAAGGCGTTATTATCTTATTTGTAATGGAAACATAAATCCTAATGTAAACCTCATCCCATTTATACTCAACAATCCATCTAGGTTAATGTCATTTCATATTCAAGTGGTATTACTTATGTTTTATTAGACCTACTAATAATGGGAATAAATTTTAACTATATACTCACATAAATTAAATGTTCATTAAGTCATTTAGGTGAATTACTATTCCTATTCCAAGTAATCCATGAATGTTCAATGGATTCCAAATTTCATACCTTGATTTCCTCTACCAATTTAGTTATTATACTTTGTGTCTTTGTATTACTATTCACATTACTATTCACTCAAATTGTTGACTTTTTAATACATAATAAATTTATTGAACCTAAGTTCTCCAAGATACCACATTTTGCATTCAAAATTTGTTGGTATTGGTTGCCAATACCATTTCCAAGCTTAATGTTAATTGGGCAGAATTTTCAGTTTTCATGCTTTATTTTTACTGTTCCATTTGTCACTTTTGCAGTGAGAATTTGGAAAAATGTTCAGCATGAAAGTTGTTCCTTATTTTGTCTAGTTGAATTTCCTTTTTTGAATCACTCCATTTGGAGTTTTGTAACTCAAGTTATGGCCTAAAAACCATGACTGACCGGATTAGGCAGAACCCAAAATTCTGGGTAAAATTGTTTCTGCCAGATTTGGTAACTCAAGTTTGGTTGGAAATTTGACTAGGTTATGGTCATAATTTGGTTCAGGTTTCTTCATGAAAGTTGTTGATCTATATCTCAACTTGTTGCTGGTAAAATTTCAGGTCAATTGGACCTTGCTACATTGAGTTATGGCCAAATGACCAAATACTGTTCATTTGGTCATTTTGCCCAGGCAGATTGCAGGTCATCCGGATTAGGGCAAACTTTTGGTCAAGTTGGTTTGGTTTTCTGGGCATGGTTTCTTCACCAAAGTTGTGCCATTATGTGTCTAGTTTCACCTCCAATTGGCCTCATACCAATTGGAGTCACACAACCTCAGTTATAGGTCAAACAATACCCTGGACTCATAGGTCCAAATTTCCTGCATAAGAGAAGCACTCCCAATTTTCAATTTCACCCAACTTCCAAACTTCAATTCACATTTATAACACTTCTAATAGTCAATAATCAACCTCAACATCATCAAATTCAAGTCACAACACAAAATTCCATATTTGAGGCAACCCTAAATCAACTTGCAATAATTTTAAATTCCAAGAGAATTTCTAGCACTAACCTTATTCCTTAGCTTCACTCAACTTCAATTCGACCTTCTAATTAATCAAAAACTTGAAGCTTCTTCTTGGTCCACCTTGGCTGAAATTCCTCTTGCCCCAAACTCAATTTCTTTTGGTTTTCTTGAGTGCTTTCTACTAATTAAGCTTTAGTTTAGGGTGGGCTATAATTTTTCCAAGAAAAAATTTGGTTGTGACTTAGGGTTTTAAGCTTTGGATTTTAGGTTTTAATGGAAAATTTTAGAGAAGAAAGGAAGAAGGCAAGTGGACGAGAAGAAGAAGGGAAAAAATACAGATTTTTGTTCAATAATTAACCTATATAATAATTAAATATTTAATGACAATATGGTAAATAAGTAGAATGGCAAATTTAAAATTATTTTGAAGTTTATAATCATTATAATTTGACTTTTCAATAATTATTTTTAATTTTCATAATTTCAATTAATTAAATTAATTTAGCTTCATTAAATTAATAATCATCATTTATGGTCAATATTGGACCCTCAAATTTAATTGACCAAATTTTGCTCTTACCGAGTTGTCGGTTTATCTTTCTTTCTTCTTTCTTTTACTCATTTTTAATTTAATTTTCACCAATATTTATTCCTATTTTATATCATAATAATTATTTAATTAATTGGACAAGTTGGTCAAAAATCATCTCCGAAGACAAAATGACCAAAATGCCCTCCGTTTGGCCTAACAGACTAAAATTGTCTGTACCGATTGAAAAATTTTTCTAAGTATTTTCTTGGTATTCTAATGCCATAGGAACCTCAATGACCCTTCTCTGGAGTCCCAAAAATTATTTTATGAATTTTCTCCCGGGTCTAGGGCTCCTAGTTATGAGAACCGCAACTTCCCACTGGGTTACCCATCGCTGGGGCACCGGCTCATTTAACTTGGTTGTATTTTATTTCTAAAATTTTTCCTAAATTTTTCTTATTAATATTTGAGTTAATTATAGTTTCTCACTTTAGTTTAAATATTTTTCCGGATATATCATTATCCACTTAGGCATATCATAAAGGAAATATTTTACCTCAAATTCATATATGGGGCTTCTTGCTCCTCTCCGGCTTGGGTGACATTTGGAAGTGGTGTTACTATTGTACTTGGTCCTTCCACGACTTCTGTCTGGGTTCTTGGTAAATTTCTCTTAGGACAATCTTTCAGATGATGGTCTATAGCCCCACATCTATAACAAGCTCCAGTCGATCCCCTACATTCACCTTTATGCCACTTGTTACAATGGCCACATTTTCTTGCTAGTCTTGGTGCACTCACTATTAGTGTTTCTGGTTAATCACTTCTGGGTATAGGCCTGGGTCTGGATCTCCTACTTTGATCAGATGTCTGACTTAACTATTCTCTCGGCCTCTTATTACTAGACTGTCCAAATTTCCTCTTTTGCTGATCACCACTCCTCTTCTGTTCCTCTTCATGAACACAGCTAATATATTTCTTTCTGAACTCTATCAGAAAGAATTCCCAAGTTACGTTGGCTGGTGGCACTACCTTGGTTACAACATCCCACCACCGATATGCAGCTTCTTGTAACAATGAAACTACACACTCCAAACTATGTTCTGGTGTGCAATGGAGTTGCTGCAGGACTCTTTTAGTCCTTTCTAACCAATACTCAGCCGCTGAAGAATCGTCTTCCTTTTTACCATTGAAATCTACAGCTCCATACTTCCTAATTTTTCCTAGAGGTGATTTCTGTTGAGACAATGGTGGAATAACCCCAGTCATCTGTCGAAAGAATCCAGTCATCTGCTCAAACAAGGCCTGTTGGGGTTGTACAGGCACCTCTTGCACTGGTGGAGTAGGATCTCCCCGATTTCCAATATCACTCCCAGTCAGGATACAACTTACTACTTCTTCTTCTACTGCCCTTTGCGATTCTGAGTCCATACCTTAACCTAAAATAACCAAGAAAACAGATCTGCATTAGTGTCACCTCAACTCATATGAATGCAATGCATGTTATGCACACAATCTTATTCTATCAATCTATGCCTAGGAACGCCTAAACCGTGCTCTGATACCAATAAATGTAACACCCCTCACCCGACTACAGTGTAGCCTAGCAAGGCATGCTACAATCGGTGCCGAAGCACCCTAACTTATCTTACTTTATTTTTTTAAAAAAATTTTGTTCTCATTATATTTAATACCAATTATTTTTCGACGGAGAAACCAACGGAGTTTCCCCTATTTTATTATCGTTTGGCGTATTTCAATATTCACCTGTTTGAAATTCAACAATATTTCTAAAATAAAATCTTATCCATGCTAATCATAATTATCTCATCAATCATTCTCATAATTTTCTCATATTTCAAATCTCATCCATACATTTCAATTTCATAATCATTTCCATACATTTCCATTCATACTCAATTCATATGTAAACATTCTCAAATTACATAAGCAAAATTTTCAAATTTCCTTAATTTACATAATTTACAAAATAATTACAAAATTTCGTAATTTACATAATATATAAATTAATTACATATGAAAAAGCTAATTAATTAATTTACATCGCATTCCTATTAATTACCTGTTCATAATCTACATTATAATACAATATCTAGCATTTTACACAAAATACAAAATATGATCTATATGGGCCCTATCTACATGCATTGCTGAGGAGGTGACAAACTTTGACACTCTGCAGATCAAAACTCCCAAAATTCCCAGTCAAACGTCCATTGGGTTCTAGCTTCAGTACCTGCGCAAAGGAAACAATTCCATCGCGCTAAGCATTGCTGCTTAGTGGTGCAATAATATAACAAGGAAATAATATACAAATAAAGATAGAAATAAAACATAATTCAAATAATTAAGATTTATTTATACTTCACATGCGGTTTCTAAAATTTAATATGTTTAATCATAATTTAGTCTTCTTTGAAAGTGTTTATTTCGCCAATGTACAGTAATAATGTACAAAGAAAAATGATCTAAAAATAATAAATTTATGCTTATATTATCATGTAAGTCACATTTGCAATATTTATGTCTGTTATAATTTTCTTTGCTAATCTTTTAGCATTTTCTCAATACTTTCTAGGTTGTCTCAGATTATTTCATAATAAGTAAATTTTGATATCTGTCCAGTTCATTTCGATTCTTTCTAATAAATAACTATTTTAATTTATTTTAGGTCATCTTACTCATTTATTTTATTTAATTTCTAATATTTTTAATTGCTAATATTCTTAATTTATTTCAATAAATTTCACTGCCCAAGTAACCTATGACAGGCTGACTAAACTGGATAACGGGTCGTTGGCACTGGACACCGCGGTGCCTCGGGCCGTCATACCATGGGACGCAGAACGTCAACCACGTATGCAGTCAGTATGGCTAAAAAGCCATGATAACACATAATGGGGCATAAAAGCCATGAATGTTGGCATAAAGCCATGAATACGGGTATAAAGCCATGAATACAGGCATAAAGCCTTTCGCAGTACTGCTAAAACAATACCCTATTGGCATGCCAAACTATCCAATCTGACACACATAACTAGGAAATACAAGGGCACATAATATCGTTAAATATTAATATATTGTGTTTTATGACTTTATTATTTCATGATAAATTTCATAATTTGTACATTCATCACAATATTCATACATTCCTTACATCATTCATATTGATCACAATTCACAACAATGGTGTTCATGAACCATTGTACTCAAAACGTTCTTCCTTTCTCTTATAAAGAAAACTAATGTTCCATTCATATTTTCATGTGATTCATTTATTTATTATAATATTTATATGAATTCATAACTCATACAAGGTGTTATTATCTTATTTGTAATGGAAACATAAATCCTAATGTAAACCTCATCCCATTTATACTCAACAATCCATCTAGGTTAATGTCATTTCATATTCAAGTGGTATTACTTATGTTTTATTAGACCTACTAATAATGGGAATAAATCTTAACTATATACTCACATAACTTAAATGTTCATTAAGTCATTTAGGTGAATTACTATTCTTATTCCAAGTAATCCATGAATGTTTCATGCATTCCAAATTTCATACCTTAATTTCCTCTACCAATTTAGTTATTATACTTTGTATCTTTGTATTACTATTCACATTACTATTCACTCAAATTGTTGACTTTTTAATACATAATAAATTTATTGAACCTATGTTCTCCAAGATACCACATTTTGCATTCAAAATTTGTTGGTATTGGTTGCCAATACAATTTCCAAGCTTAATGTTAATTGGGCAGAATTTTCAGTTTTCATGCTTTGTCTTTCCTGTTCCATTTGTCACTTTTTCAGTGGGAATTTGGAAAAATGTTCAACATGAAAGTTGTTCCTTATTTTGTCTAGTTGAATTTCCTTTTTTGAATCACTCCATTTGAAGTTTTTTAGCTCAAGTTATGGCCTAAAAACCATGACTGGCCGGATTGGGCAGAATCCAAAATTATGGGTAAAATTGTTTCTGCCAGATTTGGTAACTCAAGTTTGGTTGGCAATTTGACTAGGTTATGGTCATAATTTGGGTCAGGTTTCTTCATGAAAGTTGTTGGTCTATATCTCAACTTGTTGCTGGTAAAATTTCAGGTCAATTGGACCTTGCTACATTGAGTTATGGCCAAATGACCAAATATTGTTCATTTGGTCATTTTGCCCAGGCAGATTGCAGGTCATCCGGATTAGGGCAAACTTTTGGTCAAGTTGGTTTGGTTTTCTGGGCATGGTTTCTTCACCAAAGTTGTGCCATTATGTGTCTAGTTTCACCTCCAATTGGCCTCATACCAATTGGTGTCACACAACCTCAGTTATAGGTCAAACAATACCCTGGACTCATAGGTCCAAATTTCCTGCATAAGAGAAGCACTCCCAATTTTCAATTTCACCCAACTTCCAAACTTCAATTCACATTTATAACACTTCTAATAGTCAATAATCAACCTCAACATCATCAAATTCAAGTCACAACACAAAATTCCATATTTGAGCAAACCCTAAATCAACTTGCAATAATTTTAAATTCCAAGAGAATTTCTAGCACTAACCTTATTCCTTAACTTCACTCAACTTCAATTCAACCTTCTAATTAATCAAAAACTTGAAGCTTCTTCTTGGTCCACCTTGGCTGAAATTCCTCTTGCCCCAAACTCAATTTCTTTTGGTTTTCTTGAGTGCTTTCTACTAATTAAGCTTTAGTTTAGGGTGGGCTATAATTTTTCCAAGAAAAAATTTGGTTGTGACTTAGGGTTTTAAGCTTTGGATTTTAGGTTTTAATGGAAAATTTTAGAGAAGAAGGGAAGAAGGCAAGTGGACGGGAATAAGAAGGGAAAAAATGTAGATTTTTGTTCAATAATTAACCTATATAATAATTAAATATTTAATGGCAATATGGTAAATAAGTATAATGGCAAATTTGAAATTATTTTGAAGTTTATAATCATTATAATTTGACTTTTCAATAATTATTTTTAATTTTCATAATTTCAATTAATTAAATTAATTTAGCTTCATTAAATTAATAATCATCATTTTTTGTCAATATTGGACCCTCAAATTTAATTGACCAAATTTTGCTCTTACCAAGTTGTCGGTTTATCTTTCTTTCTTCTTTCTTTTACTCATTTTTAATTTAATTTTCATCAATATTTATTCCTATTTTATATCATAATAATTATTTACTTAATTGGACAAGTTGGTAAAGAATCATCTCCGAAGACGAAATGACCAAAATGCCCTCCGTTTGGCTTAACAGACTAAAATTGTCTGTACCGATTGAAAAAATTTTCTAAGTATTTTCTTGGCATTCTAATGCCATAGGAACCTCAATGACTCTTATCTGGAGTCCCAAAAATTATTTTATAAATTTTCTCCTGGGTCTAGGGCTCCTAGTTACGAGAACCGCAACTTCTCACTGGATTACCCATCGCTGGGGCACCGGCTTATTTAACTTGGTTGTATTTTATTTCTAAAATTTTTCCTAAATTTTTCTTATTAATATTTGAGTTAATTATAGTTCCTCACTTTAGTTTAAATATTTTTCCGGACGTTCTAGCTATCCGGACCGACACTGATCACCGGAACAGTAGAATGTACGGAGTTGCTACAGGGAGGGTGTTACAAAATTAATTTAATTAATCATGAGCCTAAAATAATTAATGAGCTGATTAAATTATTTTTGGTGCAAACATAGTCATTGCTTTTTAGTTTTGTTTTTATTATATATATATATGAAAAGGTTCTATTTAAGGTTCGGATTCACATTTAAACATTTTTTAGAGGTTTAGAGGTGTAAACAGACCTGGGTTGTAAGTCCCGTCTTTGTAGCCGAGAGGGCGTATTTAGGGTAGTGATTCCTTTGGTGATTACCTCACTTAACTCAAAAGATCAACCTAGAAAATTTTTTTAAGTATAAATCCAATTTTCTGTAGGATAGTTTTTTCTTTAAACTCTTCTACCTTGTCCTCTGAGTCGAGAAAGATAGTTAATAGTGAAGAAATAATAATCGAAAATTTTGAAAAATGTATAGATAATTGGGAAATTCCAAAAGTACAAAAGGATTAAATCTATTAGACTACAAAACTCAATTTTTTCAAAACTGATTTCACAATCAAAACTGAAAAAAGAAATCTTCAGATTACAAAACCAATTGGAATACAAAATATTCAACCTAGGTATTCTACCTCAAACTTACCTAGCTCTTTTAGGTTTTCTACTTTTGAAATACCTAGATCCACTTTACAAAATGTAGATTACTCTACAAATATTCCACATCCAGTTTATACAAATTTACAAAACGAGTCTATTCAGGTTGAAACCCAAACAGAGTCAGAACCTATTTCACCTACCTTTTCAGCCATTACAGAAAATGTAAACCATGAACTTAATGTACTTGAAAAAGAATTTAAAATAGACAAACAATATTTGCATGATGATTTTTATTCTCCTAAAAATCATAAAAAGCAAATGTGGTTTTTCAAACATTTCAATAATGGAAGGAAAGAAATTCAAAAAGAATATTATGATTTTCTATATGAATATAAAGTTCATATTCTTTTCTTTGAATGGTTTGAAATGTATTTTGATTATCAAGACATTCCATATCCGCTTTCAAAAATTTCCAAAAAGTCCAAAAAACCTACAAAATCAATAATCCTCGTTTCAAAACCTTCTCAGATTTTAAAACCTAAACAACATGAGTCAGAAAATAATCAATAAGAGTTCATTGCAGCTGTAAAAGATCTTCTAAAGAAAGCAGAAGAAAAATGGTCTATTAATCCTGTTACTGTTAAGAATAAAACTCCTCACAAAAAGAATTCAAAATAACAGGTTTTAAAGGAACAAAACCCTCAAGAAACCTTTGAATTACAAAAGAAACCTCTTCCAAAATCAATCCCAGAATTACAAACAGAAATTGAATTCAGAATCTCTGAATCCACTAATAATCATAAATCATTACAAAAAGAAGAACTAGTCATTCAAAATTTGAGTACTAATTCTTCAACTTCCTCTTCAAACTCCAACAAGGAGTCTGAAGAAAACATGCCTTTACAAAAAGATGGATTAGTTAATAATTCATCCAATTCAGATTCTAAAATTGAATCTGAAGAAAATGCAAAAAATGTCAACATGCTTTTAAAATTAGTCTTAGATGTTTTAAAGCATGAAGATCAGAAAAAAAATTACGAAACCCTCCAGTCCAATGCCTCCAAAGAGAAATAAAAATTACTAAGAATGAGCTTAAACAGCTTAAAGAGAAAAAGGCATAGGACTCAAAATCTGTCACACCTTACCCCTCTGTAAGGCATAACATGATCCCGTAGAATACCTAATAAACTACCGAACTTCACCTACTGATAACTCATTAAGTACCCTACAAGGGATTTTAAAACAATTTTCTTATATTTTGGAAGTGGTGAGCATTTTGGTAGGAATTAAAATCATTTATTCAAAGTTTAAACACTAGTAAAAATTTTTGTCCATTTTTATTTTTTCACAAATTTTATAAAAATTTCGGCAGAGTGCCATTTGTATTTTGAGAAAACAGTTCTTCAAATACCTGAGAAAAATACTTCCAATAAATTTTCCACAACTACCAACCTCCAAATAATCTTAAGTCAAAACAATTCAATTCAACCAAAAATTTATCAACTCAAATTATTTCATAACTTCATTCACAGTGCATATAGTATGAAATTCATAAATACAACTCTTAATTTACAGAAAGAAAATCCAAAAATAATATTATTACAATTTATTATACAACTGCTCAACTTTACATTGAAACATAAAGCATCACAATATTTACATCAAAAGAACTACAAGGGTATAAAACAATACCCGTACAAAAAGATCAGTATGGTCCTCAATTTCAATAGCAGCTCACTCTGCTGCTTTCTCCTTGCTCTTATCTGCAACAGCAAAACAAGCTATCGCTGAGTATAAAAATACTCAGTGGTGCACAATAAAAATTAAAATACAGTACATAAATCATTCATTGACAAAACACAATTTAAATATTGCGCAATTATATTTCACCAATTATCAAAACTCATTACAGCAAAATTTTTGGGTTAAATAATTTAATAAATACAGTGTTGCCAATTCATACACAACTTAAGCCATAATACAAAATTTCCGATCAATGCCGTGTTGTACATCACGAGAAAGCAATCTACAACCCCACTAATCGAAATTAGTGAAGGAGGCGGCTAGCTAGCTAATGAGTACTCATCCGATCTACAACCTCAACTGGTAAACCAGAGAGGGAGGAAAAATAATCGATCTTACCCCATGAATGGAGGAGGAATAATAAGTCACTGTCATGCTAAGTGTGAAATAAAAATCTATTTCAAACATTTTATTCAAATAATTCATGAGAAATCCAATAGATTTCCAAAGTCATAGTTTCATTCACAAAGTGGCAACATAATTCATGTTTAACACCAAATTTTCATAAATCATACCAAATCAATTTTTCAATGACAAAATACTCAAATAAAGTTTATTGTGCACAAAGCTAACGTGAGTCGCCTCTAGGCCTTGACTCAGTCTCTCAGATCTTCCAAGTCTTTTTCAGCTGAAACACACAGTTTCACAGTGTTTCAGTACCATAACTTAGCATAAATCCAAAAATAAATTCAAATTCACTTTTATCTAGCTTATATCTGCTAAACTTGATGTTCTTTAAAATTTGTGTTTCGAGGTTACTATTCACTACACTATTCAAGTCAATTTGTTAACTTTTTAAGGCTTAATAGGTATGAGAATTCCAACTTCACCCACAGATCACATTTTGGTCACTAAATTTGTTGGTTTTGGTTGTTTACTCAAATTCTAAGTCTTTTAGGCAATTTGCAAATTTTCAGTTTTGGTGTCTCAAGTTGCACTGTTCCATTGGTCATTTTTCTGTTAGAATTTGATAAAACTTTCTTCATAGAAAATGTTTCCTATTGTCTTAAGTTTATTCTCCTTTTTGAATCACTCCAATTGGAGTTTTGTAGCTCAAGTTCTAGCCATTTGAACCATGGCTGCCGGATTGGACTTAACCCAGATTTCTGGGTAAATTTTGGTTCTGGCAGTTTTAGGTCACCAAATTTAGGTGGCCAAATGACTTGGTTAGTGGCATAATTTAGGTTTGTGTTCTTCATGAAAGTTTTAGGTCTATATCTCATTTGTCCACTGGTAAAATTTCAGGTCATTTAGACTTTCCTAGCTAAAGTTATGGCCAAATGAACAAATTAGTTTGTAAAGGGCAGACTGAGATTTTCCGGATTTGGTCAATTTGTTCACTAGGTTTTGGTCAATTTTTGGGCATGGTTCCTAAATGAAAATTATGTCATTTAGTGTCTATTTTCATTCCCAATTGGTTTCATACCAATTGGACTTGTAAATTTTCAATTTTGGTCCCTCAAAGGGACCTTGGTCCTGCTGCCAGCAACATGACCATATTGAATTCAAATTTGCTTTTGGTTCAAACACTTCTAACACACTTCATTTGGTCACAATTGACCATTTCTCACTTCAAACTAGATCAAAGACATCATTCACCAATTTTCACATTTTTGTCTCTAAACTCTAAGTGTCTAAACCCTAGTTCACAATTTCTTTGCATTTAACTAATTCAAAGCCTTTAACTATAATCACTTAACTCCTAAATGTTCATATCCCCATCCAAATCAATCAAACCATGCAAATCACTCTCCCCCCCCATGCTAGCCAAAATTTCAGTTTGGTCCTCCAAAAATGTTTTTATTTCATTTCATTAGTTTCTAAGTTACTTTAAGCTACAAACACAACTAATAAATGTCAAATTTTCAAATTAGGGTGCTTACCTCCACTTGGATTTGAATTCTCTAATTTCCTTCTTCTTTTCTTCTTTCTTTGGTGATCACTCTTCTTTTCAAGTGACTAAAACAAGTTTTTATGGAATAATTATGGAAGAAATTGGGGTTTAGTAGGGATTTAAAAGCTTGAACTCAAGCTTTAATGGAGTTTAGAAATGGAGAGGGAGAGAGAGAGTGGCGGACGTCCACTTGAAGAAGATAAGTGTTTTTATTTTTTTTTTCTTTTCTTTTTTTTTCTTTTTTATGTCTTAGGAAGACCATAAATCACTTTAATTAAATTTATTAATTATAATCTTTATGTCATCATGCATGATGTCATGCATGATGTCATCTCCCTTCACTTTTTCATTTTCTTTTTTTTTCATTTATTTTTTTTCTATTAGTTCTTTAATTTAATTCCCGACTCCAAAATTTTCTTTTCTCTGATTTTATTTGACAGTTAGGTTAGGAGTCAGCTCTCGGGGTCAATTGACCAAATTGTCCTTCGCCGGTTCAACCCAGTTTGCAAATAATTCAATATTTCTTTCGGCTCCCTGACCTAATTATTTGACTGGCTTAACAATTCTTTTTCGTGATTTTCTCTTTTCAATTGTGTTCGTAATGGTCCTAAGGACCGCAGCGTCACATTTTACGGTTCGAAATTTGAGTTTAAATTGACTTCGCAACCCTTCCCGAGAAGGTCACCCATCGCTGTGACTCTCAACTCATTTAACTTCTTATGTTCTGTTTTTCTTATTTATACTTAACCAATTGACAATTACTAATTATTTGTGTTTATGGCTTATCTAGTTGTCTTAAGTGTGGTTCTAATCCCCTTAATTGTCCAGACCGACTCTGGTCACCCAAACAGTGAAATATACCAGGCTATACAAATAGGGGTGTTACAATTCTCCCCCCCCCCCCCCTTAAAATAAAATTTGTCTCGAAATTTTACCTAGTATCAATCTCTGAACAGCTATGGGTGCTGTTGCCTCATGTCCTCCTCTCGTTCCCAAGTAGCTTCTTAGCTCGAATGATGGTTCCACAACACTTTTACTAACGGGATCTGCTTGTTCCGTAGCTGCTTCACCTCATAAGCCAAAATCTCTATGGGTTCTTCCTCATATGTGAGGTCTGGATTCACTTTAATTTCCTCTACTGGTAGTACATGAGATGGGCATGATCGATACCTCCTCAACATAGACACATGGAAGACATCATGTATCTTCTCCAACTCTAGAGGTAGTGCCAAACGATATGCCAAATGACCCACTTTTTCTAGAACCTCATATGGCCCAATGAAGCGAGGACTCAATTTTCCCTTTCTGCCAAATCTCATAATTCTCTTCCAAGGAGAAACCTTGAGGAATACTTTCTCACCCACTGCATACTCAATATCCCTTCTCTTCAGATCAATGTAGGACTTCTGACGGTCTGATGCAGTCTTAAGTCGATCTCTGATCAATCTGATCTTCTCTTCAGTCTGCTGAACCATTTCGGGTCCAATCATCTTTCTTTCACCCACGTCATCCCAAAACAACGGGGTTCTACATTTTCTGCCATACAAAGCTTCATATGGAGGCATCCCAATGCTTGATTAATAGCCGTTGTTGTAAGCAAACTTAATTAAAGGGAAGCGTGTATCCCAACTGCCCTCAAACTCAATCACACAAGCCCATAACATGTGCTCCAAGATCTGAATTACCCTCTCAGATTGGCCATTTGTCTGTGGATGGAATACAATATTGAAGTTCAATCTAGTTCCTAGGGCTCTCTGAAGACTACCCCAGAATCTAGAAGTGAACCTAGGATCTCTATCAGATACAATGGATACTGGCACTCCATGCAGTCTCACAATCTCATCTATATACAACTTGGCTAATCTTTCTAAACTGTAATCCATCCGAACTGGCAGAAAATGAGCAGACTTGGTCAGTTTGTCAACAATGACCCATACTGCATCATGACTCTTCTGTGTCCTCGGAAGTCCCATCACAAAATCCATCGTTATTCTCTCCCATTTCCATTCTGGCATTGGTAGTGGGTGTAATAACCCAGTTGGTTCTTGATGCTCTGCCTTCACTTACTGACAAGTTAGGCATTTAAAAACAAATTCTGCCACATCTCTTTTCATACCCATCCACCAGTAATGCTCCTTTAGCCCTCTATACATTTTTGTGCCATCAAGGTGCATGGCAAAAGGAGACTCATGTGCTTCCTTAAAAATGATCTGCCTCAAATCAACATCATTAGGAACACACATTCTGCCCTGGTGTAGCAGTAGACCATCATCTCTTATTGAGAATTCTGGTTTCTTACCCTGTCTGACTTCTTCCAATAGCTTCTGATACTTCTGATCATTCTGAGCAGCCATTCTGATCTGATCAATCAACACTGGCTGTACATGCCATGCAACTGCTGTTTGCCCATTATCATTAATCTCTAAGCTGGCATGTAATGTTCTCAACTCATGTATCATAGACAAAGGAGTAACCCATAGACTTGCCATAGTCTTGCGACTTAAGGCGTCAGCCACAACATTAGCTTTCCCTGGCTGATAGTCTATCAGATAATCATAGTCTTTTATCAACTCTAACCATCTCCTCTATCTCAAATTCAACTCTTTCTGGGTGCCCAAATACTTCAAACTCTTATGATCTGTGTAGATGTAACACTTTTCCCCATACAAATAGTGTCTCCAGATCTTAAGAGCAAACACTATAGCTGCAAGCTCCAAGTCATGTGTCGGATAATTCCTCTCATGCGGTTTAGCTGGCGTGATGCATAGGTAATGACATTCCGATCTTGCATCAACACACAACCTAACCCATTGTGAGAAGCAGCGCTGTAAACTGTATATTCTTTACTCGGTGTAGGTAAAGTCAGGACTAGAGCCTCAGTCAAATATTTCTTCAATTTATCGAAACTCTGCTGGCATTTGTCCGTCCACTGAAATTTCACATCTTTCCTAAGCAGCTTGGTTAACGGAGATGCCAACATGGAGTATCCCTTCACAAAACGACGGTAATATCCAGCTAAACCCAAAAAACTGTGAATTTCTGTGATATTTCTGGGTGGCTTCCAATTAAGGACAGCTTCTATCTTACTTGGATCTACCTTGATGCCCTCTTCTGATAACTACATGCCCCAAGAAAGATATTTCCTTCAGTTAAAATTCACACTTTGACAATTTGGCACATAGCTGTTTCTCCCTCAAAGTCTGTAGTACAATCCGCAGATGTCTATCATGCTCTTCTGCACTTCTCGAATAGACTAATATATCATCAATGAATACCACAACAAACTGGTCGAGGTATGGTCTTAAGATAGTGTTCATCATATCCATAAAAGCAGCCGGAGCATTAGTTAACCCAAATGGCATGACCAAGAACTCATAATGGCCATAGCGGGTTCTAAAGGTAGTTTTAGAAATGCTCTACTGTACTTTTAGCTGATAATA
This sequence comes from Hevea brasiliensis, assembly GCF_030052815.1. Lineage (NCBI taxonomy): Eukaryota > Viridiplantae > Streptophyta > Magnoliopsida > Malpighiales > Euphorbiaceae > Hevea > Hevea brasiliensis. The sequence goes on along the minus strand of NC_079509.1, from coordinate 37,385,984 downwards.
ACCTGATCTCAGGTCAATTTTGGAGAACACAACTGCACCCCTCAACTGATCAAACAAGTCATCAATGTAGGGTAATGGGTATTTGTTCTTTATTGTCACCTTATTCAACTGTCGATAGTCAATGCACAACCGGAGAGTGCCATCCTTCTTCTTTACAAACAACACTGGCGCTCCCCAAGGTGATACACTAGGGCGAATAAAGCCCTTGTCAAGCAGCTCTTGCAACTGCACTTTCAATTCTTTTAGTTCTGCTGGTGCCATTCTATATGGTGTTATAGAGATTGGGTCCACACTAGGCATAACATCAATTTAAACTGCACTTCTCTTTCTGGAGGTAATCCTGGAAATTCATCAGGAAACACATCCGGAAAGTCACATACTGTGGAGATGTCCCTCAATGCTGGACTACCCACTTGGGTGTCTATCACATGTGCTAAGTACGCCTCACACTCCTTCCTAATCATTTTCCTGGCCAGTGCAACTGAAATGATGTTTAAAGGCAATAACTGCCTCTCCCCATGTATTACTACATCACCGTACAGAGGGAGACCAAAAGTGACTGTCTTCTGTCTACAGTCAATCATGGCGTGATGCCTGGCTAACCAATCCATACCCAAGATAATGTCATAATCTCTGAAGGGCATTTCAATCAAGTCAGACAGAAAAGTGTGTCCTTGGATCACCAAAGGACAGTCCCTATATAGTCTATTTACCCTGACCTCCTGGCCTATGGACTAGTTACTAGCACATCATAGTCCATTGGTACACACTGAATAGCAGTAGAACACATCACACTAGCACTAACATACGAATGTGTGGAGCCAGGATCAAATAACACATGTATATCTTGGTCAAGGATGGAGAAAATACCAGTTACTACGTCTAATGTTTCAGCCTCCTCCCTCTGACGCATGGTATACACTCTGACTGGTGCGCCACTGGATACTGGCTAGTTAACAGTACTTTGACTCCCAGGAGTGTTACCAGGACCCCTACCTCTGCCTCTACCTTACCAGCTGGCTGTGATCCTCTAGGTGTCACTTGGGTTGATCTTTCAGATGTAGCAGAAGGTCCAGACTGGTGCGGAGTAGTACAATCCTTAGCAAAATGTCTGCTCCCTCCACAGTTAAAACATGCACCGGTGGCCTTGAAACAAACCCCACCATGTGTTCTACCACAAGTTTCACACTGCTGTACTGATAGAGCTCCTCAGGGTGCTTGTTGGGTCTGCTGACTAGACCGAGGTGGTCTTTGGACAGAGAATCTGCCTCTGCCAGATCTACGAGAGCTAGATCCCCTAAACTATTTTCTCTTCCCAGAACCACTCTCAGATGCTTGTCCAGTAGTCTTTTCAGTCTTCTCTTTCTCTTGTGTACCCTTCTTCATTGCCCCTTCTGATTCTATTTTTTCCAATTCCAGGGCCTGTGAGATCAACTCAGAGAAATTCTGATGTCAGAAACCCACAACTTGCATTCTCAGATTCAGCCTTAACCCAGTCTCAAACCTCTTACATCTATCTCAGGGGGTGGAGACTAAGCGTCCAGCGTAGTGGCTCAGTCGAGAGAAGTCCCTCTCATATTCTGCTATGGTTCTGTCCCCTTGTTTCAAACTTAGGAATTCTTGTAACTTCATATCCATATATGCATCGGGGACCCACTTCTGTCGAAACTCTCTCAAAAAGTCTGACCAAGTAAGGACTGGAGGTTCTACCAGGTTGTGGGGGATGGTCTTCCACCATTCAGTATGCATCCCCTTACAACAAGGAAACAGAATACTCGAACTGTAGCTCTTGTGCACACTGTAGCTTCCTGAAAACCCGTTCCATTCGCTCTAACCACTGTTCTGCCTCCAGTGGATCCACAGTGCCTTTAAACTCAGGTGGCCCCAAATTTCATCAATTTTTCATATTGCCGAGCTGAGGGCTGTGGTTGTGCTGTAGGTGCTTGCATCTGAGCTTGGGGTGGCACATTTCCTACCATTTGCTGGAAAAATGCAGCCATCTGTTGTGCAAACTGAGCAGGAAACTGCGGTGCTGGAGTAAGAGCTGGAGTGGCTGACCCACTCACGTTCTGGAGTGCTGGGGCTTCTCCGTGAACCTCAACCTCAACAGATTGTTCTATGGAATGATCTCCTTCTTCCATTTCATTTTCCCAAAATTTCTACTTCCTGAGATCATACACAAGGAGGTTGACCTCCGTTAGTGCATATTCATGATGTAAATATGTCATATGTATCAATTAAAAACACTTAAGCAGTTGTACTTATCAAGGAAATATTCACATAATTAGTCAAAATTTATTGCAAAACCATGCTCTGATACCATTAAAACATGTCACACCTTACTCCTCTGTAAGGCATAACATGATCCCGTAGAATACCTAATGAACTATCGAACTTCACCTACCGATAACTCATTAAGTACCCTACAAGGGATTTTAAAACAATTTTCTTACAATTTGGAAGTGGTGAGCATTTTGGTAGGAATTAAAATCATTTATTCAAAGTTTAAACACTAGTAAAAATTTTTGTCCATTTTATTTTTTCGCCAATTTTATAAAAATTTCGGCAGAGTGTCGTTTGTATTTTGAGAAAATAGTTCTTCAAATACCTGAGAAAAACACTTCCAATAAATTTTCCACAACTTTCAACCTCCAAATAATCTCAAGTCAACACAATTCAATTCAACCAAAAATTCAACCAAAAATTTATCAACTCAAATTATTTCATAACTTCATTCACAGTGCATATAGTACGAAATTCATAAATACAACTCTTAATTTACAAAAAGAAAATCCAAAAATAATATTATTACAATTTATTATACAACTGCTCAACTTTACATTGATACATAAAATATCACAATATTTACATCAAAAGAACTACAAGGGTATAAAACAATACCGTACAAAAAGATCAGTATGGTCCTCAATTTCAATAGCAACTCACTCTGCTGCTTTCTTCTTGCTCTTATCTGCAACAGCAAAACAAGCTATCGCTGAATATAAAAATACTCAGTGGTGCACAATAAAAATTAAAATGCAGTAAATAAATCATTCGTTGGCAAAACACAATTTAAATGTTGCACAATTATATTTCACCAATTATCAAAACTCATTACAGCAAAATTTTTGGGTCAAATAATTTAATAAACACAGTGTTGCCAATTCATACACAACTTAAGCCATGACACAAAATTTCTGATCAATGCCGTGTTGTACACCACGACAAAGCAATCTACAACCCCACTAATCGAAATTAACGAGGGAGGTGGCTAGCTAGCTAATGAGTACTCATTCGATCTACAACCTCAACTGGTAAACCAGAGAGGGAGGAAAAATAATCGATCTCATCCCAAAAATGGAAGAGGAATAATAAGGCACTGTCATGCTAAGTGTGAAATAAAAATCTATTTTAAACATTTTATTTAAATAATTCATGAGAAATCTGATAGATTTTCAAAGTCATAGTTTCATTCACAAAGTGGCAACACAATTCATGATTAACACCAAATTTTCATAAATCACACCAAATCAATTTTTCAATGACAAAATACTCAAATAAGGTTTATTGTGTACAAACCTGACGTGAGTTGCCTCTAGGCCTTGACTCAGTCTCTCAGACCTTCCAAGTCTTTTTCAGCTGAAACACACAGTTTCACAGTATTTTAGTACCATAACTTAGCATAAATCCAAAAATAAATTCAAATTCACTTTTATCTAGCTTATATTTGCTAAACTTGACGTTCTTTAAAATTTGTGTTTCGGGGTTACTATTCACTACACTATTCAAGTCAATTTGTTGACTTTCTAAGGATTAATAGGTATGGGAATTCCAACTTCACCCACATACCACATTTTGGTTATTAAATTTGTTGGTTTTGGTTGTTTACTCAAATTCTAAGTCTTTTAAGCAATTTGCAAATTTTCAGTTTTGGTGTCTCAAGTTGCACTGTTCCATTGGTCAATTTTTCTGTTAGAATTTGACAAAACTTTCTTCGCAGAAAATATTCCCTATTATCTTAAGTTTATTATCCTTTTTGAATCACTCCAATTGGAGTTTTGTAGCTCAAGTTATAGCCATTTGAATCATGGCTGCCATATTGGACTTAACCCAGATTTCTGGGCAAATTTTGGTTCTAGCAGTTTTAGGTCACCAACTTTGGGTGGCCAAATGACTTGGTTAGTGGTATAATTTGGGTTTGTAATCTTCATGAAAGTTTTAGGTCTATATCTCATCTGTTCACTGGTAAAATTTCAGGTCATTTAGACCTGTCTAGCTCAAGTTATGGCCAAATGAACAGATTCATTTGGTCAGTTTGTACAAGGCAAACTAAGATTTTCCAGATTTGGTCAATTTGTTCACTAGGTTTTGGTCACTTTTTGGGCATGGTTCCTAAATGAAAATTGTGTCATTTAGTGTCTATTTTCATTCCCAATTGGTTTCATACCAATTGGACTTGTAAATTTTCAATTTTGGTCCCTCAAAGGGACCTTGGTCCTGCTGCCAGCAACATGACCACATTGAATCCGAATTTGCTTTTGGTTCAAACACTTCTAACACACTTCATTTGGTCACAATTGACCATTTCTCACTTCAAACTAGATCAAAGACATCATTCACCAATTTTTCATATTTTTGTCTCTAAACCCTAAGTGTCCAAACCCTAGTTCACAATTTCTTTGCATTTAACTAATTCAAAGCCTTTAACTATAATCACTTAACTCCTAAATGTTCATATCCCCATCCAAATCAATCAAACCATGCAAATCACTCTCCCCCCCCCCCCCCCATGCTGACCAAAATTTTAGTTTGGTACTCCACAAATGTTTTTATTTCATTTCATTAGTTTCTAAGTTACTTTAAGCTATAAACACAACTAATAAATCTCAAATTTTCAAATTAGGGTGCTTGCCTCCACTTGGATTTAAATTCTCTAATTTCCTTCTTCTTTTCTTCTTTCTTTGGTGATCACTCTTCTTTTCAAGTGACTAAAACAAGTTTTTATGGAATAATTATGGAAGAAATTGGGGTTTAGTAGGGATTTAAAAGCTTGAACTCAAGCTTTAATGGAGTTTAGAAATGGAGAGGGGGAGAGAGAGAGTGGTGGATGTCCACTTGAAGAAGATAAGTGTTTTTGTTTTTTTTTTCTTTTATTTTCTTTTCTTTTTTATGTCTTAGGAAGACCATAAATCACTTTAATTAAATTTATTAATTATAATCTTTATGGCATCATGCATGATGTCATCTCCCATCACTTTTTCATTTTTTTTCATTTATTTTTTTCTATTAGTTCTTTAATTTAATTCCCAACTTTGAAATTTTCTTTTCTCTGATTTTATTTGACAGTAGTCAACTCTCGGGGTCAATTGACCAAATTGCTCCTCGCCGGTTCAACCCAGTTTGCAAATAATTCAATATTTCTTCCGGCTCCTTGACCTAATTATTTGACTGGCTTAACAATTCTTTTTCATGATTTTCTCTTTTTCATTGTGTTCGTAATGGTCCTAAGGAACACAGCGTCATACTTTATGGTTCGAAATTTGAGTTTAAATTGACTTCACAACCCTTCCCGAGAAGGTTACCCATCGCTGTGACTCTCGGCTCATTTAACTTCTTATGTTCTGTTTTTCTTTTTTATACTTAACCAATTGACAATTACTAATTATTTGTGTTTATGGCTTATCTAGTTGTCTTAAGTGTGGTTCTAATCCCCTTAATTTTCCAGACCAACTCCTGTCATCGAAACAGTGACATATACCAGGCTATACAAATAGGGGTGTTACAAAAGCAATCCAACTTTTATTTTCAAAACCCCAGGAAGAACCTAAGGAAAATAAAGAAAATAGTTTAGAAACTCAAAAACCTGCAGAAGATTTTCTTTTCATCCTCAATCAGATCACCTCCAGAAAATATTTAATACAAATATTACTATTTTTTTTTTCAAAAGATTTCAAAATCAATACAATTGCCTTATTTGATACAGGAGCAGATTTGAACTGTATTAAAGAAGGAATTGTTTCAAAGAAATTTTATGAAAAAACCACTGAAAAACTTTCAGCAGCAAATAATTCAAAAATGGCTATTAGCTATAAGACAATAGCCTCCATAACTAATGGTGATTTTCTTTTAAAAACCTCATTCATAATTGTTCAAAATATTCATCATAGTGTAATCTTAGGGACTCCTTTCATTAACTTGATAACTCTCTACAAGGTTAACGATGATAATATCTCCTTCAAAACTACAAAACAAACTCTTGTTTTCCCTTTCGTTACAAAACCAAAAATAAGAAATCTCAATATTATAAAAACTTATTCCATTTATAATAATGAGATTAATGTTTTAATAGAAGGAAAAAAGCAACACTTGTTGTATTTACAGCAAGATGTTTCTTTAACAAGAATTGAAAAATAATTACAAAATAATTTGGTGAAAAGGAAAATTTTGGATTTCAAAACCCAAATTGGAAGAGAAATTTGTTCTGATTTACCAAATGCCTTTTGGAATCGAAAACAACATATGATAAATTTACCATATGAAAATGGTTTCAATGAAAAATAAATACCTACAAAAGCCAGACCAATCCAGATGAATGCTGAATTAGAACAACACTGTCGTTCAGAAATTTTGAATTTAAAGAAAAAAGGATTAATTACAGAATCTAGATCTCCTTAGAGTTGTGTAGCTTTTTATGTAAACAAAAATTCAGAAATAGAAAGAGGCACTCCTAGATTAGTAATTAATTACAAAGCTTTGAATAAAGCTTTGAAATGGATCAGATATCCAATTCCAAACAAAAAAGATCTTTTACAAAAACTTCATTATGCATTTGTATTTTCTAAATTTGATATGAAATCAGGATTTTGGCAAATACAAATTGATCCAAAAGATAGATACAAAATCGCATTCATAGTTCCCTTTGGACAATATGAGTGGAAAGTCATACATTTTGGCCTGAAAAATGCCCCATCAGAATTCTAGAGAATTATGAATGAAATCTTTAATCCATATTCAAAATTTTGCATAGTCTATATAGATGATGTTCTTGTGTTCTCGGAGTCAATTGAACAACACTTCAAACACTTAAGAACATTCTTCTCTGGTACAAAATGAAATGGCCTTACCGTTTCAAAATCAAAGATTTATCTCTTCCAAACTAGGGTTAGGTTTCTAGGGCATTACATATCCTAAGGAACCATTACTCCAATAGAGAGAAATCTAGAATTTTCAAACAAATTTCCTAATAAAATCTTGGATAAAACCCAGCTACAGAGATTCTTAGGTAGCTTGAATTATGTCTTAGATTTTTATCCAAATATTAACCTTCTAGCAAAACCCTTGCATGATAGGTTAAAGAAAAACCCTGTTCCGTGGACAGATCATCACATTGAAGTGATCCGTTACATTAAACAACAGGTCCAAAACATTCCTTGTCTGCATTTAGCAGAACCATTAGCCTTTAAGGTAGTCGAAACAAATGCCTCAGAGTTAGGTTATGGTGGAATTTTAAAACAGATTCAAAACGGAAAAGAACAAATAGTTTAATTTCATTCTGCACATTGGAATGATTGTCAAAAGAAATAATCTACCATCAAAAAAGAGATTCTTGCAATTTTTGTCACACCCTACCTCTCTGTAAGGCATAACATGATCCCGTAGTATACCTAATGAATTACCAACTTCGTCTACTGATAACCCATTAAATACACTACAAGGGATTTTTAAAATTTTCTTACTTCTTTTTACAATGGTGAGCACTATTTATAGGTATTAAAAATTTTTTTGAACTTAAATGAAAGAGAAAACACATTTGAATTATTAGGAATTTCTGTAAAAATTTTGGCGGAGTGCCTTCTGTATTTTGAATAAAACAGTTCTTCAGAAAACCTGTAAAAGCACTTCAATATAATTCTCAATCTCCACTTCAACAGTTAAACAACAGAATATCTTTTTCAACTCAAATCCACAATAATTTTTCAAAAACTGAGATAAAAGAAATATAATACAATTTTTACAAGTCAAAATAGTCATAATTTACTTTACAACTTCAATGTACAATTTTAATTTACAACTGCTCAAAACCAAGAACAATATATACATACAGTGAACATACATTACAGTATAAAATGCAAAATGTGGTATACTCAATATACCCGATGATCTCTCGCTGAATGCACTAGCAGCCTAGTCTGCTGCCCTGTCAATCTGTCTACCTGCGACAGCAATAAAAAGCTATCGCTGAGACAATGTCTCAGTGGTGCACAACATTAACCAAATACAATTTTAAATCACAATTCATAAATCATATAAATGATGAATACGTAAAACCATAGTTAAATTCAAGACAATGAATGTCATAAAGAATTTAACACAATATCACATTAAATCTCAGTAATCAAAACATAGTTAAATTCATAAGACAGTGAATGTTAATAAGGATTTAAACTCCATTTCACAATATCACAATAAATCTCAATAGTCAAAACATGGTTAAATTCCAAAGACAGTGAATGTCAATAAGGATTTAAACTCCATTTCACAATATCACAATAAATCTCAATAGTCAAAACATGGTTAAATTCAAAAGACAGTGAATGTCAATAAGGATTTAAACTCCATTTCACAATATCACAATAAATCTCAATAGTCAAAACATGGTTAAATTCAAAAGATAGTGAATGTCAATAAGAATTTAAACTCCATTTCACAAATTATCAAATCGCATAATAACACAATTTAGTCGAATAATTTAAGAATACAGTGTTGCCAATTCATTCACAACTTAAGCCATGACACAAAATTTCCGATCAATGCCGCGTTGTACACCACGACAAAGCAATCACAACCCCACTAATCGAAATCAATGAGGAAGGGAGCTAGCTATATAATGAGTACTCATCCGATCACCTCAACTGGTAAACCAGAGAGGGAGAAAAATAAACGATCACGACTCCATAAATGGAGAAGGAATGATATGATACTGTCATGCTAAGTGTGAACACAAAATCAATTCCAAACATTTTATTCAAATGATTCGTGAGAATCCAATAAATTTCTAAAGTCATAAATTCATTCACAAAATGGCAACACAATTCATAATTAACTTCAAATTTTCACAAATCACACTAAATCAAATTTTCCACAGTTTCAAACTATTTACAATGCTTTTCAAGCAATAAGTATCCATTCAAACACATTTCCATAATTGAAAATAATAATATACAAATAGTCATAATGTAACACCCCAAAGTTCGGTAGTGCGTTCTGCTGCTCCAGTGACCAGTGTTGTTCGGACAGCTAGGATGCCTAGAACCACACTTCAATGAGAGTGAGGAGACATAAAATAATGAAATAAAAGAAAAGAAAGTACAAGAAAAACAAAGGAACAATGATTGCAAAGAAATGTGATCAAGTTAAGCAATGGAAACCTAGCGATGGGTGACTTAGGAAGTCACGGCGTGGACCGTTGGTACCTCGGACTGCGGGGAACCCTGGAAAACATTTTTAGGACTTAAATAGAACCTTATTGAAGAACAAATATCATTAGAAAGATCAAAGAAAAATTAAATAATTAGTACAAAGAAAAGTGAGAAATCGAAAAACAGACAAAACTCGGTGTTCTGAAAAATCGAATATAACCGAGCAGGGCATTATGGTCAATCGACATCCCGAATTGTCTTTTGACCTAAATGTCCATTAAAAATAAATAATATTACACTTAGAAAATAAAATGAAAAATTAGTTTAGTGGTACCTAATGCAAATAACCAAAAGTGGAGTGAAAATTGTGTAATTAGCACTTTAAGCTTATAATATGATTTAAATGTGGTGAGTGGACCACTAGGGAATTAATTAAGGACTAAAGGGGCAGGTGTACACCCATTATACAATCTGCCATTTCATCTTCAAGCTTGGGAATTGCCATGGCCGTATGAATTTCTCCAAAAACCTCCATGGCCGCAAATTGAAAAAGCTCCATTAACCACCTTCATTTCACCTCCAATCACCTAAGTGGCTTCATTAAAAATGGTCTACACATCACAAGGAAGATATGGATACCAAATTTGAGAAGTTTGGTGAGGGTTTAGCAAGTTACAATCAAAGGTAAGTTTACATTTTTTGAGAATTCCTTTGTTAAGTTTTGTGTGCATGTTATGGGTGTTGGTTTTGTGAAGGAAATTTTGAAGTTTAAATAGTTATTGAGATAGCCATTTTTGGACAGCCATGGGGTCACACATTTGATGATTTATTATGCATATAATTGATGAGAAATAATGTTGATCATGGTAAATTAATAACCTAGTGAATTATTTCATGTTTATATGGTGATTTATGCACTTGGATGGGAATTGGTAACTTGGACAACACTTTGATGTTGAAGGACAAATTTGGGCAGCCTTGGGGACACTTGAATAAATGTGTATATTCATGGGAGTGTTGGCAGAATTGTGGCATTAAGGAATGAAGGATATGTGTATGAAATTATTGTGTAAAGTGTATGTGAGAATTAGTGGTGTTTAGGTGTGTATGTAATGGTATTGAGATATTGTAAATGTGAATTATATTTGGTGTGTTGAGGGTAATGGTAATCTGCCCAAAATAATGTTAATGTAAAGTAGATTATACTGTGGTTAATGTACCAAAACAGATTGGTAGGGAAGTGAACCAAATTGCAAGGTATATGTGTGTTTGAAGTGGGGTGTGAAATGCATATTGAGGGCAGTGTACATTTTAGCCCATAACCTGAAATGTGTAACCTCAATTGGTATGAGACCAATTTGAGGTGAAACTAGGCACAAAATGTGCCAACTTTCATTGAGAAACCATGCCAAAATTCTGCTTGCAAGGTGACCTAAAAAAATGACCAATTCGGATTAGGTGCAATTAGGACCTGAAAAATGACCAATTGGGCAGCAGTGAGTGTTTATGCTATAACTCACTCAAACCAGGTCCAATTGACCTGAAATTTTAACCATGAATAGTTAAGACCCATACCTACAAGTCTTATGAAGACACCAAAGCCCAGAAATGACCATAAGCAAGTCAAACAACTTGCACAAGTTCGGGTCCAAAAACTGGCCGAACCAGAATTGACCAATTGACCTAAAATTGACCTAAAATGGTACCACTTGACCAGCAATAGTGTAATGACCATAACTTGGTCTACTTAACTCGGATTGACCTGAAATTTTGCACCGCGTGCAATAAGACCTAGATCTACAAGTTTGTAGTTTCGACCGAGACCCGAAAACCGAGGGAACTAGATCGTCCGGTTAGGTCAAACCAGTGTTCCGGAATCCAGCAATTTGCATTAAAATGCACTAAGCAAGGAAATGACTTTGGTAAAACATACCAAACCTAAAACCCTATCAAAAGTGACATATTAACGACACTAAAACCTAATTTACCTAAAACGCAACGAGGGTCGGTATATTAGGTGATTAAGTGAATAATTGAGTTCAGTGCATTATTTACCAAACACCATCGATAGAGACAGTTTAAATTAGTACTGAAACACTTCAAATTGTGTTTCTCAGTTACCTAAGACTCAGGAAAAGGGAAGGAAACACTGAGTCCAGATCAGGGGGACAGTCATCAGAGGTTTGTGCACAACGGCTATTGCTTTTGAATTTTTCAATTGAAATAAATATTGAATATTTGTATATTATTGTTTTAAATTGTGTTTGTGCACAACAACTGTTTCTTTTGAATTATTTTCAATTGAAATAAATATTGACTATTTGTATATTATTGTTTTAAATTGTGGAAATGTGTTTGATGGACACTTATTGATTGAAAAACATTGTGAATGGTTTGAAACTGTGAAAAAATTGTTTGAATGATATTGATGGATACTTATTGATTGAAAAGCACTGTAAATGGTTTTTGTGGAAATTGAAGTGAATTACGAATTGTGTTGCCAATTTGTGAATGAAATTATAACTTTGGAAATTTATTGGATTCTTACGGATCATTTGAATAAAATGTTTGGAATTGTTTTGACTCACAATTGGCATGACACTGATACTATGTTCCTCCTCCATTAATGGGGTGAGTGTGATTATTCCTCCCTCTTTAACTTATCGATGCAGGGTGAGTATGATTATGTTCCTCCTCTTTGACTTATCGACCGAGGTGAGTGTGGATGAGTACTCATTAGATAGCTAGCTTCCTCCTCATTGATTTCGATTATTGGGGTGAGTATGTCTTGTCGTGGTGTACAACACGGCATATATGGAAAAAATCTGTAATGACTTAAATTGTGATATTGATTGGCAACATCGTATTCTTGATTATTTGATCGAATTGTGTTATTGATTTGCAAAACGTATTCTTCGATTATTTGATCGAATTGTGTTATTGATTTGCAAAAGCGATATTATTCAATTATTTGATCGAATTGTGTTATTGATTTGCAAAAGTATATTATTCAGTTATTTGATCAAATTGTGTCATTGATTGGAAAAAACTGTGTTATTCAGTAATTTGATCAAATTGTGTATGAATTGGCAATACGGTATTCTTAAGCTATTTGACTAAATTGTGTTATTATGAATTTTGATAATTTGTGAATTGGAGTTTTAATTCCTTATGACATTCATTGTCTTGAAATCAACTATGGTTTTAAGTATCCACTAATGATATGATTTATGAATTGTGATTTAAAATTGTATTTGGTTAATGTTGTACTGCATCGAGACATTGTCTCAATGATAGCTTTATTCTTTATCGCAGTAGAGAGATAGGCAGGCGTGAGACTAGGTCGCTAGTATCGCCAGCGAGAGATTGTTGGGTATAGTGAGTATACCACATGTGGCATTTTATACTGTAATGTATATTCACTGTATGTATATTTTGTTCTTGGTTTTGAGCAGTTGTAAATTTAAGTTGTATAGTAAAGTTGTAAAATAATTATGAGTTATTTGGCTTGTAAAAATTGTGTTATATCTTTGTATCTTAGTCTTTGAAAATCACTGTGGATTTGACTTGAGAAATGTGTTGTGTTGATAAAAATGTTGGAGTTGAGATTTGAAAATATATGGAAGTGCTTTTTCTGAGTTTTACAAGAACTGTTTTGTCCAAAATACAAATGGCACCTTGCCAAAATTTTTACAGATATTCCAAATAAATCAAATGAGTTAGTTGTTTCACTTCAGTTCACCAAAGTCTTTCACACCTGTAAATAGTGCTCACCACTGTAAAAGAAGTAAGAAAAGTTTTTAAAATCCCTTGTAGTGTATTTAATGGATTATCAGTAGACGGAGTTGGTAATTCATTAGGTATACTACGGGATCATGTTATGCCTTACAGAGGGGTAGGGTGTGACACATAATTTATTTCAATTGAAAAATTCAAAAGAAATAACTGTTGTGCACAAACACAATTTAAAACAATAACACATAAATAATCATAATTTATTTCAATTGAAAATTTCAAAAGGAATAGCTATTGTGCACAAATACAATTTAAAACAATAACACACAAATAATCATAATTTATTTCAATTGAAAATTTTAAAAGGAATAGCTATTGTGCACAAATACAATTTAAAACAATAACACACAAATAATCATAATTTATTTCAATTGAAAATTTCAAAAGGAATAGCTATTGTGCACAAACATAATTTAAAATAATAATGTATAATAGTCATAATTCATTTCAATTGAAAAATTCAAAAGAAATAGCCGTTGTGCACAAACACAATTTAAAACAATAACACACAAATAATCATAATTTATTTCAATTGAAATTTTCAAAAGGAATAGCTATTGTCACAAATACAATTTAAAACAATAACACACAAATAATCATAATTTATTTCAATTGAAAATTTCAAAAGGAATAGCTATTGTGCACAAATACAATTTAAAATAATAATGTATAATAGTCATAATTCATTTCAATTGAAAAATTCAAAAGAAATAGCCGTTGTGCACAAACCTCTGATAACTGTCTCCTGGCCTTGACTCAGTGTTTTCTTCCCTTTCCCTGAGTCTTTGCTAACTGAGAAACACAATTTGAAGTGTTTCAATATTTAATTAAACTGTCTCTAAAGATAATGTTTGATAAATAATTCACTGAATGCTATTATTTGCTTAATCAACCTAATAAATCGACCCTCGATGCCTTCTAGGTAAATTAGGTTTTAAAGTTACTAATATGTCACATTCAATAGTCTTTTAGGGTTGGTACATACTACCAAGTTCATTTCTATGTATCTTGCATTTTCTTGCAATTTGCTGGATTCTGGGATACTAGTTTGACCTAGCCGGACGACCTAGTCCTGTCGGTTTTCGGGTTTCGGTCAAAACTAAAAACTTGTAGATCTATGTCTTATGGAACGCGGGGCAAAATTTCAGGTCATTCTGAGTTATGTAGACCAAGTTATGGTCATTTTACTATTGCTGGTCAACTTGCACCAAAATTGGTCACTTTAGGTCATTTTAGGTCATTTTAGGTTCGGCCAGTTTTTGGACTCGAACTTGTGCAAGCTGTTTGACTTGCTTATGGTCATTTCTGGGCTTTGGTGTCTTCATAAGACTTGTAGATATGGGTCTTAACTATTCATGGTCAAAATTTCAGGTCAATTGGACCTGTTTTGAGTGATTTATGGCCTAAAAACTAACTGCTGCCCAAATGGTCAATTTTCAGGCCTCAATTGCACTTAATCCGGATTTTGTCATTTTTCAAGCTACCTTGCAAGCAGAATTTTGGCAAGCTTCCTTCATGAAAGTTGGCATATTTTGTGCCTAGTTTCACCTCCAATTGGTCTCATACCAATTGGAGCCACACACTTAAGGTTCTAGGCCAAAATGCACACTGCCCTATTGCACTTCCTTTATTACTCATCAAATATCACTTTTAGCATTTACCAATTCACACATTCTTACCTAATCTGGTTTGTACCATAACCTAAACATATTTTACCACATATTCTTGATCATTTTGGCAGCTTACAATCACATTCAATATGCACATTATAGTCCAGAATTTACCAACTTCAATTTACACACAATTTAACTACATAACAAGCTCATTTACATGCCTAAACTCAAACCCTTGTACACATATACAATCTGCCATAGCAAGCACCATAATTCAACCATGTAATTTCATAAACCAACCCATGAAATAACATTTTTTTGGTTCACAATGCAAGCTGCCAATTCATACATCACACTCCATTAATTTCCAAGCTTCCAAATTCAAATACACATTCACAATATACTTAGTATACATCACCCAATTTATTCCTACACATATAAACACATAATCAACCCTTTAATCTACCATTTACAAGCAAGAATAAACTGCCCTCAAGGAGTTTCCATGGCTGCCAAAAATAAACATCTCCCTTAGAACATTAAACTCCAAAATTCTTTCCACAATTCAAGTACCCATAACCTCCTTACTAACTTTAATGAAGCACTAACTAAAAACACAAACTTACCACTTTGGAAACTCTTCAAAATCTCTCCAAAACTTGGTCTTCTTGCTGCCAATCTACTGCCCAAGTAGTGTAGACTAACTTTGATGAAGGAACTTAGGAAGAAATTGGCTTACTTAATGCATGCATGGAGCTTGGCCATGGACGGCCATGGAGGAACTTGAGAGAAAAAGAAGAATTCGGCTGGTTCTGGTTTGGGAGGTTGAAGATGGTAGTTTCAATTCACTAATGCTTAATATGGGTCCCTTAAGAGGTCACTAGTGGAGCACTAACTTGTTTAAATAAGTCATAAATCTTAATTTCCTTAATTTTGCTCATTTGCCACTAATCTTTTACTATTTACATAATGTATATCAATTTAATTTTTCATGTCATTTCTAAAGTGTTATATCATTTATTTTTAATGGAAATTGAGGTCAAAAGGCAACTCGGGGTGTCAAATGACCATAATGCCCCTGTTCGGGTTGTATTCTTGATTTTTCAGTAACACCGAGTTTTGTCCGTTTTTTGATTTCTCACTTTTCTTTGTACTAATTAATAAATTTTTTTTTGATATTTCTAATGGTATTTGTATTTCAATAGGTGTCTATTTAAGTCCTAAAAATATTTTTCAGGGTTCCCCGCGGTCCAGGGCTAGTCAACAGTCCACGCCGTGACTTCCCGGTGTGGTCACCCATCGCTAGGGTTCTCGGCTTGCTTAACTTGGTTACATTTCTTTGCAATTATTTTTTCTTTGTTTTTCTTGTATTTTCTTTTCTTGTATTTCATTATTTTATGTCTCCTCACTCATATCGAAGTGTAGTTCTAGGCATCCTAGCTGTCCGAACAACACTGGTCACCAGAATAGTAGAACGCACTACTGAACTTAGGGGTGTTACAATTGTAATGTGCATATAAAAATTTTAAAGTGATTTATTAATAAATTTTTTTTGCTTAGAATTGATTGCAAATCAGCCAAAGAAGTTTTGCAGAAAGATGTTCAAAATCTTACATCAAAACAGATTTTTGCACGATGGCAAGCAATTTTAAGTATTTTTTATTTTGAAATTGAATTTATAAAATGAGATACAAATTTCATCCCAGACTTTCTAATCAGAGAATTTCTTCAAAATAGGTCAATGCCCAGAAAGAAAAATACCAAGGCTGAAGCCTTAGCCTCTACAAAATCAAACCCTACAAAACCAGCCATCTTTTTTGCAAAGCCTATACAAACTTGGGCAGACATAGCCGAAGCGGAAGAAGAAGAAGATCATACAAAATATATTGAGTCTTAGGCTCCAGAAATTGACAGCCAGATTCAAAAATGGATAGAATCACTATCCAAATCTCCTGAAGTTCTTCAGGCCTTACAAAACATTACCCAGAAAGGTAAATCTAAAAAACTAATTTCCAAAACCCTTGAGAAAGGAGAATCTTCCTCCCAAAAAAGCCTTTCTCAAAATATTTCTCAAGCAAATGAGATTTTACAAATCGAATTCCAAAACAGTCTTTCCCAACCGAATTCTTCTCAAATAATTTTGTCCCAGACAAAATTAAAAAAGAAGTCTTCACAGTGGATTACAAAAACACATTTTCAAAATGTTTTGATTATAGAGGATGAATTTTTACACCAAGACGCCTCTATAGCAGTTTCAAAAGCTTTCTCAAAAGGATGGCATTACAAACCATGGGATCTTACCAAGACCTAATCCTACTACCAGGCAATCCTTGAATTCACTGGCTCAGCAAAATTCAAACACTTTTACTTAAAAGAAAACCATGCTGATCCGGCTTATTCAACTTGCCACATCCAAAACGTCCTTAATCCTTCTGATTTGGGGCAAGAACTTATAAAACCAAAAATCTTCCCATTATCATTTCAAAACAGGATTGACCATTGCCAACATTTCAATTACTGAGATTACCAACAGGCATGGTATAATACCTTTCTCATACAAAACCACAAGAATAGTCATTCATAACTGTTCTATTTCCAAAAAACATTTGATCCTTCCAAAACCCCTTCATGGTTTGCTCAGTGGAGGAAGTATTTTAGTGCACTACCTGAAATTCTTACACCAGAAATATCAGAGAGTTTAAACCTTTCAAAACCCATTACAAACCCTCACCCAAAGAGAAAAGTTTTCCGCCTCTTCTCTTGTTTTCTTCAAAATTCTTTTTACCTTGGATTCTCATCTGGTTTTTCGAATTTTGACCCCAAGATGGATTGAACTCTATTAACAGAAGATTCAAGGTCAAATGGTGGGACTCATTCAATGTCCCTGAAGCAATTACAAATCCAGGAATAAAAGACTGGCTTAAGGGAAAAAACCTCTTGCCGCAAAATACAGTACAAAACCAATTATTTTTGGCCCAACGATCACATGCAATGGCTAGATTGGCTGGAGCTAAAAATGATGAAGAATATTTTGCAATAATGCAACAGTTGTTGTAAAACAAAGCAAATTCCTCTACAGATGATTCTGATTCAGAACCCATAATCGATTTGGGGGATGATGATGAAGAAGGTTGTGGTACCTCCTCACAGGCACCAAATCTCTTATAAAAAAAAAAGACTGGCAAAAGAAATTTATAGCGGCAAAATTATCCATTTTACTTTTTCATTCTTTTTTTATTTTTACTCTTGTAATTTTACACTTTTACTTTTCTTTCTTACAAAAAATCTGACAGGATAATGTTCACCTGTCACTATTCACTTTTACTGCTCACATGTGAAGACAACAGGAAAAACTGTTCAAGCACTGTTCGAGCACTGTTCACCCGACAGGAAGAATTGTTCAGACACTATTCAAGTACTGTTCACACGTGAAATAGAAAGTGACAGATACTGTTCAAGATTCTAAAAAATTACAAAATTGCCCTTGGTCACTTCTATATAAGGAGGCACCTATCTAAGGAAAAACCAGAGCTTTTTCAACCAAAACCTCTTCAATACAAGCTTCTCCCTTTTCAAGCTTCTTCCTTTCAACCTTCTCAAGCCGAGAGAATCCGAAAAAGGTCTTGAAGGAGTTTTCACCCAGAGCTGAAGAAAGGGGCAAAAAGGTCTATTCACTTCCCATCCTGCCCTACTTCTACCTCACCTACAAACCCTGTAACTTCCTTGTAGTAAATCTTAGGAAGCTCATGTGTTGAGCAACCTTTGTAAGTCCTACCCGGAATTATATCTTCAAAATCTCAGTACAAAACTTTTCAAAAAGTTTATAAAATTTCAAAGTAAGTTTCTTTGAAATTTCTTACAAAATTACAAATATTTCTTTCTTTTGCATGCATATGGTCAGTTCAACCGTCTGATCTGCATATATATATATGTATATTCATAAAGGACTAGCTCTACCGCCTATTGAGTATATATATATATATATGTATATATTTCATATTTAAATTTCATATTTATCTTTATAAATTTATATATATATATTCATAACGGATTGGCTCTGCCGCCTATTAAATATATATATATATTTAATTTTCATTTCTGAAGATTTCCCTTTCTTGTGCATTTTGTTTATTTCTTTAATTATTTATATATTGCTCAAGATTTATATTTTATTTCCTCCCTGTTAGCTTATCCCCCTTTCGATTCTGGCGTGAGATATATATATATATATATATATATATATATATATATATATATATATATATATATATATATATATATAATTTTCATTTCTAAAGATTTCCCTTTCTTAATCATTTTGTTTATTTCTTTAATTATTTATGTATTGCTCAAGATTTATATTTTGTTTCCTCCCTGTTAGCTCATCCCCTTTCGATCCCGGCGCGAGATATATATATAAACCAATTTGAAAAAAGAATAAATTTTATATAATCTGTAAAATTTATGTTTGTATTACTTAACTATATATACATTATTAATTAAAGTTAATTTTATTTTTTATTATTTTTGAAAATATGTAAGATAGAGAGATTTTCAATTCAAGATCCACGTATCAATTGTGTAATTTAACATTTTTATAGCAAAAATTATGTAAGAGAGTAGTTAAACTCCATTTATTTTGTTCATCAATTATTATTCACTTAATTAATATTTTTAAATTAAAATAAAAATCATAATGCACATCATTAAATTAATAATCTAGTGTCCAAACTACCATCTCTTGATCAATTATCGATCAATTCTCTCTTATTTAAAAATTACTCGTGTTCTTGTGTTATATGCGAATTATTATAAATATTATATAAATAAATTATTTAATAGATTTATTAATAAAAAATAATCATAAATTAATGATTTGTAAAAATAAAATTTTAATTTTATTTATCTCATATTTTAATAAATATATTATTAAGACTAAATATAAAATATAATCAAGAATAAAACATAAATATTTTCATTAAATAAAAAAAATAGGTATTTTATGAAGTGTAAACTATGTATATTAAAATAATAAAAATAAAAAAATGTTTAGATTTATAACATAGTAAAATACTATTACAAATAATAATAGATATGATAAATATGTGAATATCTAGTTTTGTAGTAATTAAAACTATGGAAGAAGGGAGCAGGCTACTATATGGAAGGTGCAAATTAAAAATCATCTTTAAGTTGATATTTTCTATAAATTCTTAATGTGTTGAAAAAAAATAATTCAAAGAAGTTACTTTTTCTGCATATGTAATTTTTGAATACTGTCACACTCTACCCCTCGTAAGATGTAACATACTCCCGTAGTATACTTAATGAATTACCGTACTTTGTCTACCGATAACCCATTAAATATACTACAAGAGATTTTAAAATAATTTTCGTTCATTTTTAAATTGGTGGGTAAATTTTTTTCAGATATTAAAAACCTTTATTTAAAGTCCAAACATAAATTAAATTTTTAGATATTTAAAATCTCTGTAATTTTTACAAATATTTCGGCAGAGTGCCGTTTGTATTTTGAGAAAACAGTTCTTCAAAACCTGAAAAGAAAGACACTCCCAATATATTTCTCAACCACAACTCCATTATTTAATTTTATTTCACAATTCAGCACAAGCAACTCAATACACCGTTTAAATTAAATTAAATATTGAAACATCTCATTAAGGTAACAAAATTAATATTTACATTCATGGGAGCATTAAAAATTTAATAGTACAAAACTTTATAAGTACAGAAAATCTCAAAATAATATTACAATAATTTGTATTTGATTACATTCCAAAAGTGTATTACAAAAAAGTTGATACAACTGCTCAAATGAAATTACTTACATACAATTACAAAATTACATCAAAATCTAATGTACAAGGATATACCTATGATATATCTGAAGATAGTTTCACAGTGTCTTTCAGTAATCTCGCTCAGCTGCTTTATATTTTCTTTCACCTGCGATAGCATATAAAGCTATTGCTGAGTGGTGAACTCAGTGGTGCACAAACTAATAATTTAAAACTTAATACAAGTTATGCTTGACAATTCATAACAAATAAAAATTTAAAATTTCTAAATTCTTCAAAATTCATGACATTCAGAAATCAATATTTTCATTCATTGAATAACATTTTAATCAAATCGTAATTATTTATCTACATTTCTTTTAAATCCTGAAACAATACAAAAAAGAAATTTGAAATCACTGACAAATTATTTATTTCAATCACAATTGATCAAACTATGCATAATTTAAAGGGCATTGCCAATAATTCACACAGTTGAACCCATGACCCAAAATTCATAATAGATGCCGTGTTGTACACCACAACATTTCAAACTCTCCTAATAATCGAGGCTAAAAGGGAGGAACAAAGACTAGCTAGTATATATGAGTACTCATTCAAACTCTTTCCCAACTGGCAAGCCAGAAAGGGAGGAACTCATCCCATCCAGTGGAGGAGATATCTCACTAGATAAGCTAATGAGAATTCAAAACATATTGCCATATCAACTGTGGTTTCAAATCATATTCAAAACGATTTCTATTTACAAAAGTGTTTACAAACCATTAACATATTTAATCATTATAAATTCATGCTCAAGGTTAGCAACACATCAAACTTAAAATTTACAATCCTCAAACCCATGCAATAAATCCTTAAATGCATAAAAAAATTTACATTTAATTTATACAATTTCATTCAACAAGTTAAAATTCTCAACACAACAAAAATCATAAATCATACAATAAATTTATTCAAATCAATTTGGAAGTGAAAAATAACAAAAGAGTTAGTTGTGCACAAACCTCTTATCTAGACTTGTCTTGGTTCCATTCCTTCTCCTTTCTTAGAGGGCTCCTTTCCCACTAAAACACATAACTAGCGTGTTTCAATATCTATTCAATTTATTTCTAATTAATAAATTCAATAATTAAATTTTATACACTTAATTTATCCCATAAAATTGAGTCTTTTGTACTTAGTGTAATTGTGATTACTATTCATTTGATCATTTGATCAAAATATTGACCTTTTCATACTAATTAGATATTCTAATTCTAATTACACCCACATACCATATTTTGAGTCATATTTTTGTTGGCATTGATTGCCAATTTCAATTCAAAACCTATTAGGGTTAAATCTCAAAATTTCAGTTTTGGATTACTTGTTTGTACTGTTCCATTGGTCTGTCTACAGTGGGAATTTAGCTAAATGTCCTTCATCAAAATTGTTTCTTATTGTCTTATCTTTAATTTCCTTTTTGAATCACTCCATTTGGAGTTTTGTAGCCCAAGATATGGCCATTTTCCTAAGGCTGGCCTGTTTAGTTCAAACCCAGAATTCTGGGCACTTTCTTGGTTCTGGCAGTTTTGGTGTGTTGAGTGCAGGTGAATTTTCAAATAGGTTATGGTTTCTTCATGAAAGTTGTAGGTCTATGTCTTAGCTTTCTACTGGTAAAAATTCAGGTCATTTGGACCTTCCTAGTCCAAGTTATGGTCATTTACGTAACTACTATTCATTTGGTTATTTTTGTACAGGTCAGTGTGCCCTAATTTGGATTTGGCCTAATTATTCACTAAGTTATGGTCATTTTCTGGGCATGATTCCTAAATAAGAAATGTGTGATTTTGTGTCTAATTTCATTCCCAATTGGCATCACACACAATTGGGTTAATAAATTTTCAGTTTTGATCCCTAAAAGGGACCTAGGTCAAGCTGCCTGCAGATTGATCCTCACAAATCCGAATCTAAACTTATTTCCAATAATTCATACACAATACAAATGGTCACAATTAACCATTTCTCAACTCAAATAAGGTCATTTACATCCATTGACCATTTCCTATAATTTTTCTCCCAAACCCTAAGTGCCAAGAACCCTAACTTACACAATTCATTCAATTAATGAATTTAAAGTACATAATCAATATCTATACACTTAATTCATCTCAAATAATCATTCAAAACTATCAAACTCATTCATTTCAAACCCTAATCCTAGCTGGCTGAAATTTCTATTTGATCCCCCATAATAGTTTTCTTTTAAATTTAAGTTAAAATCTAAGTTAAATTCACTCAAAACATATATTTTAAACTAAAATTTTCAATTTAAATTCTTACCTCACTTGAGCTTTCCAATCTTCTTAATTCTCCAATTTTTCTCTAATTTCTTTCTTCTACACTTCTTTTCAATACTCAAAATCAAGGTTTAACTTGAGGAACTAGGAAATTTATGGTGAAATTTAGGGTTTTGAAAGCTTAAATTTAAGCTTTCATGGAGCAACTTAGGAAGAGAAATGAGAGAGGTGAGTGCCATGGCAAAACATGGAGAAGATGATAGAAAATTAGCTTTTTAATTTTGTTTTTTTATGTATAATTATCCTTTTTTTGACTTAGGCAAAATTTCAAGTAATTAGAATTTAATTATGAGGTCATGTGTGATGTCACACACATGATGTCATAAGGCAATTTTCTTTTCTTTTTTCTTTTTCTTTTATTTTTTCATGGTTCTTTAATTTAAATTTGCTATTCTGAAATTTTCATTTCTCCGATTTTATTAGACAGTTAGGTCAGGAGTCAGCTCTAAGGGTGAATTGACCAAATCGCCCCTCGCCGGTTCAATCTGATTTACAAGTTATTCGATATTTCTTCTGGATCTCTGATCTAATTATTTGACCTGCTTAAAAATTCTTTTCTATGATTTTCTCTTTTCCACTATGTTCGCAATAGTCCTAAGGACCACAGCGTCACATTTTACGGTTCGAAATTTGAGTTTAGACTGACCTCGCAGTCATTCTCGAGAAGGTCACCCATCGCTGTGACTCCCGGCTCATTTAGCCTTTTATATTCTATTTTTCTTATTTTTATTTTTCCATCTGGTAATCACTATTTATTTTCGATCAGGACTTTTCTAGGTGTCTTAAACATAGTTCTAATCCTCTTAATTGTCCAGACCGATACCGATCACCTGAACAGTAACATATACCAGACTATGCAAATAGGGGTGTTACAAATACCATTAATATTTGTTGAATGAATTAGTAGTAATTTCGTGCTATTGTCCATAAATATTTGTGTTTCATTTATTTGGTTAATAATTATGCATGCAACATTACTCTTTATATATGAAGTATAGCTGAAATAGTATTAATAAAAAAATAACTTTTTAAATAGCTTTTTTTTAATTATTTTAAAATTCATTGAATCTTTCCCTTTTATTATTATTTTGTAAATATTTTTTATGCTAAAAAACAATATTGTATAATCAAATTATTTATTAGTTACTTAAAAATTTATTGAATCATTTTATATTAATAATTCTAAAATGATCTAATCTAATATTTAATATTAATTTATTGACTTTATCTTAATTGCATTAAAAAAATAAGAAGAAAAAAATATTTAAAGTATAAGAAAAATAAAAAGTTCATAAAATTCAAAATTCTATATAAAAAAAGAAAAATAAAAAAGTTGGTTATAAAGAGAGACTCTTATAAATATTCAAGATTTTCTCATAAATAAAATTAAAATTCTAAAATAAATATAAAAATTAAAAAAAGTTGATACCAGCAAAGCAATTAAATTGATTTTGAAAGACAAATACGAATACAATTACATCAAAATTTGCACTAAATTACTATAATCCAAGTTGAAAGAAAGAACTTTTCAATATTTTATTATTTTTTTATTTTTTTTAAGCATTGTTATAAGATAATTCATATTTTATATATTCTTAATAATACTTTTAAATCATCCTTAGCCAAATAAATGATGGCTCATTCGTGTGTACGGTACATATGTTCAACTTTATCAATTGTGGTCATTCTAACCATATTCCATTATTGAAAATTCCTATTATTAATTATTAAAAACCACACAATAAAAAAATAATATATAATTAATATAATTAATAATATAGTTATATTTTATATAAAGATATTATATTAATTGATCAAATCAAATGTAAAAAAATAAAAGAAAAATAAAAAAATTCCTAAAGAAAAATAAGAATAATATATATATATATATATATATATATATATATATATATATATATATATATATATATATATATATATATATATATATATATATATATTAAGAATTTAGTTTAATTAATAAATAATTTATTATCTAATTTATTGGTTATGGTTTGAAAATAATTATAAATTGAATTTTCGATTTAAGTTTTGTGTTAACATAGTAAAAGTTTAATTATTTTTTTATTTTTATTTATGTTTACTAAATAATACAATTAGAATCGATATATATTTTTCAATTAGTGTATGATAACATGTACACGTGAACATAAAAGGCACAATAAAAATTGAATTACAAAAATTTAAAAGTGTTAAAAGCAATGAAAATCGTGAAACTGAACCCAACTTGTTTAATGCAAAAATTAGACATATGTCATTTTGTAATTTAATTTATTCTTTTCGATTTGAATAATATTAAAACTGACTTTACTGGTTTGATTTAATGAAAAATAGTGAACCCATAACACTACTTATTATAAATGAGTTTTAGATCAGTTGTATTAAATTCTGTCAAGTTATTGAGTTTAAATTTTAGTTAGAGTAAAAAATATATGTATATGAAAAAAAATGTGAAACACGTGATAAATAAGCGAGGTATTTAGTAGTACAATAAATGTTATATTGAATTTAATTGTGTTGAGTTTTTTTTGTGTATTTTTTATACCTAACTTTAGTAAAAATTTGGGGTTGAAATCAGGGCGAAACTAGAAGTTACAATTTGGGAGGGCGAAGTGTAATCCATATTGTTGGAGATGATTATGGAGCCCATGTTGGAGAGGCAAGATAAGAATTTGAGAGAAGCCAACGCTATAGCACACATGCAAACTCTTGAATAAATTTTCAAAGGTTGGGGGGTTGATGACCCCTCCACCATGACGTGTGGATCCGCCCCGCGTTGAAATGTATTGGTCTTTGCTTTTATTTTTTTAAGCGTTTAGACTGATAGCAAATTGATAAAACATTAAAAAAAAAAAAAAAAAAAAAAAGAAGAGTGTTCTAACCGCTAACCAAATTTTTTTTAGTGTGTCACATGCCACGTGCTAAATGAGGATGATTTTGTGCGAAACATAGTACAACTTGTCAAGTCTACTGTAGCTTGGGAAACTGGTTTTTGCGGAAAAACTTTTGCTCCCGTGTAACATGTGATGTGGTGTGATGCACTTAACTTTGAATCTTGCAATGTATGACGCATTCAAGTTCAACCAATGGATTATGATTTATACATAATAAAAATTGTTCATCCAGGTCTGCTAATTAATTTAGTTGATTTGTTGTTTTTTTTTAAGAAAGTTGATTTGTTATTAAAAATTATTATTCTAAGTTCATATGCAAATAAGATAATCTTTATATTTATGAATCTAATATATATTTGTGATTTTAATAAATTAAATAAAATTAAGGGCCAACCTAGCATGTGAGTGAGGGGAGCTGTATATGTAATATTCATACGCCAATCTTAATGTTTAGAATCTACGCTAATACACACCCCTATATTATTAGCCCTACACGTATTAAAGATTATCAAGAGAAAATGGTAATAACACAAAATAAAAAATTAATTAGTGATCACCTTGTGTTAAAGCTGATGAGGCAATAAAACACAATAAGATAAGTTAGAAAAAAAAAAAAAATCCACCGAAGGATAGATTAACGACATGAAACTAAAAAGGACCATTGAAGGACAGATTACTTATTTGACTATAATCCACGTTTTGATCGTTATGTGATGGTTAAGCATTAAATATCATGGGTATAGAAAAGGGATAAATAAGGCTTTTGATTTTTAAATTTATTTAAAAAAAAAAACCCCTTAACGATGCAAAATTTAGTATGGAGAATCATGCTATAGCTTTAGGGCACTGCGTTTTTAGTGAAAGTGGCATGCTTATGGAGGTCATGCCTTCCAATGGAAAAGCATGTGATAATTAAATTTATTCCCTGTATTTAACATGGTTATATAGAAGTACTAAGATTGTTTAGAGGTGTAAATTCATGATATTTTAAAATTTTTTTCAAGTAATTATTAATTTTTTTATTATAATTATCAATTATATGTTTGCATTAATATTATTAATTAAAATTATTTCTAAAATTATAAAATTTCAATTTTAATTATTATCAATGATAATGGAGTTATTAAAGAATAGTGATTAAAAATTTAATTTAAGAGAAAAATATATTATTAGTTGGATTATTAGAGTCACTATTTATATTAAAATACTTAATTTAATGTTAAATTAAATTATTTTAATAAGTTGATCTTATCCTTATAACGATGTGCAGACATTCTAATAAAAAGAAAAGAAAATAAAAATGGAAGCAAATCGTGAATAATATGATCTCATTCTAAAAAATGATATGAGTGGCAAAGATGTTCACGTAAACCAGCGTGAAGAAGGTGCAAATTGCATGAAATGTTAAGCTCTAAATATGGAGAAATTTTAAAATAAAATCATTGTATTATATCAGTTTTATTATATTCATTTTTATTCAATAAAAATACAATAAATCAATTATAATTATAGAATTAAAGAGTAAAAGATAGCTCTCTCTATTTTACTATGATAATTTATAATCTTAAAAAATTAGATGAAAAAAATTCGAATTTGAAATATCACTTTAGAGACCAATCAGGTTATTTTTTATTAATAATTTTATTATAGTATTTTTAAAATGTTTTTTTTTAATTTAGTTTAAATTATGAGTTATTAAAAAAATTTATTAATTTTAAAAAATAATTTAATGATATAAGTTATTTAAATTTGAATAAAATAATATAAATTGGATAGTATATTAAAAAATAAAATAAAATTGATAACCTCTGTATCTACCAAAAAAGGAAAATTTATTGATTTGGTCATATTAACTATTTTTTATATTATATTTTGTGAACTTATTTTTATGTAACTAGAATAGTCATTAATTACAGCCAATTTTATGTAAATTTTATCATATTGCATAGAATATTTTTACTGAAAAAAGAGAGATTTGTTGGGTGAGTAGCAGCCAGCCACGCATCTGGAACAAAGGGCTGCTGTGGCTCCTCATTTTTCTATCCACAACTCCCACTCTCGCTGTTCTCTTTGGCATTTTACTAACTATATATAAGGCTGCCTACATGCTAGCGAACTCTTGAGCTCCTCTTTTGTCCTTCACAGCACAGAGGAAAAGAGGAAACAAAGCCTATCCCCTTCTCTCCTTCTCTATCACAAACTCATAGAAGTCTGTATCCTTTTTGTTTAAGAGGGCCAGAGGGGAAGGAAAGAGGGGGTGTTCTTTGCAATAGCATTTCTTCTCAATGGGTTGCAGAATTGCTGATTCTGTTTTCCTCTTCGTGGTAACCGCATCTATGTCTTTCTCTCTCGGAAAGTTGTTGTGTTAATTTTTTTGGTGTGTGAAATTTATTAGTGTTTGTTTGGTTTGATTCTCAGAACCCCAAACCGGGGCAAATCCGGAGTCAGAGGATTACTACCCATTTATCTCCAGGTAAGTTTTTTTCTCAATCTCTGCAATATGGTTGGAACTTCATCGTTTTTCTCTAGTTGGGGTTCTCTGTTGTGTTGGTTCTTGACTGCATTGTAAGTTCATCTGATCATTTTAGATTGCCCAATAATGGTTTAGAATATAGGAAGAAAATGTTCTCTTAAACAAGTGGACGGATGCTTTGTAAATCGACGACTATCCTTTTGCCTTTAAAATTGAAACATCAACTCGTGATGTGTTGTTATATCCATCAAAAGGTGGACTGGTGCTCAGTTTTTGTAGTCTAACACCTTCTAGGTACTATTAACTATTTCATCTGAGAAAAATTTTTAAGTATTGCTGCTTGTGAGTTCCTAGATATCCCATGCTAGTACTAGTGTACTAATCAATTTGTGCTGAGGGTTCTGCAATTGGTGAAACGCAGAATACGACATAGAACCTCTTATTTGGATGATATATGACCTTTTTGCAAGGGATATAAGTTTAGGAGGATTCAGAGGAAGTGGAAGTGGAATATGGAAGATCATTTGCAGTCGCATATATAAATTCTCTGTTTGGTTCCTAATAGGATGACAGTTACTTTCTGTTTTGATTATGAATTGTATAATGCACTTGGTGGCCTTGCTGGTGCCTGCATCCTTAGATAGTATGGATTCAGTTTTATCTGTTGCCAAGTCTTGCCTTTAGAGACAGTTTAACAGTACTGGAAACGCATAATTGATATCCAGTTATTGCCTGATATATAGCTTTTGATAGCTTCTGATCTTGATTTCTTGTCCTCTCTTTCCCACTCCTCCCCACCATTTTTCTCTATTTCTTCTTCTAAGAAAATCATTGAAATACTTGAAATTTTGATAAGCTGTGTTAGTAAACTTGTAATTGTCAAATTCTAGATGATTAAAAGCAATTTACTCCACAATCTAACTCCAGTTATTTTATTTTCCATTACAATGAAAGATTTCTAAAGAAATTTTCACAGAACTTGGTGTACGCCTTAAGTTTCCCACTGTCTACATGAGTTTTCTGATTTTAGTGAAGCTTAGAGTTAGTTATTTAACCTAATTCATTTCATACACCATCATCAGAATATGTCTGTCTTCAGAATTCAGACAATCTTTGATAATAACTTCAAAAGTTTAATTGAAACTATTAGTTTCGCTACACAGCCAAGCTGCTTGCCGGCCTTTTACTTGATCCTTAGATTGCCTTCTATAACTTGGATAGTATAATATCTTTCTTTGAATGTTTTTGGTAACCTCAAATTTTTAAAAGACAAATTTTCCTTCATGGCTATTGAGTTTGGCAAAGAACCGGTCATTTTAACCACCTTCTCCATCTAACCCAACAAAAAAAAAAAAAAATCTCATTTCCATTGTTGCTGCAGCTTTCTTGGGACAACTCAAAGTTGAATTGTTCTCAGTTATAATAAACTTCAGAAGTATATAAAATAACTTGTCTCCTTCGCTTCTTCATCCATTATCTTGCCATTTATCAGTCGGGCTTCGTTAAAAATTTTAAGTAGTTTCTTCATGTGGGCTAGGAGCATTGGCTTGAATAGCTTCTGCCATGCTTATAGTCTGTGCTCATCATTGAAATAGTGCAAGCCTTATATCCTTGTGTCACTGCCTGTATACTTTTCTCTTATATGTTATAGCCACGTTGTAATGCTTTTTTGTAGGCATTCATCACTCGACATGGGACGGGCTTCTTCAGAAAGGAGAGAAAGAGAAACATGGTTTATTCCACTTGAGAAGGACCAAACCTGTACAAGCAGTGGCAGTTCCAGTTGTACCATCTTCAGCAGACAGTGCTCAGTATAGAAAGCAGTTAGCAGAAAGTTACGGCTTCAGGCAAATTGGAGAACCACTTCCTAGAAATATTACATTAAAGGAAATCATTGATACTCTGCCCAAAAAGGTAAAATTTCCAGAAGCTGAATCACAGGTTTGACTGATTTATGTTCTCTGTCCTGAGCATGGTCCATAGTTTTAGAGTTTTTCTATTCTAGTTCTAGGGATCTTAGTTAATTTTTTGAGTACCATTATTCTGTTCACAAGTTTAGTTTACTCTCGTATATTTTCCACTAAGCATTCTCGTATATTTTCCACTAAGCATACATGACATCAGGAAAATTTTAAATGGCATACAAAGTGGTACAAGAAAGTGGGTGCATAAACATTGTGAAACTTTGAATCAGTGGGATCCATTGATCCAAGGGTACATGAACATTATGCACCCATTTCAAGTGTCATGAATGGCATGATTCTAGATCAATATTTTCTGTTTGGATAGAAAAGAGTATTAGTGTCGAATGATGCTTCACACTTTGATGCCAATTTCTCAATACCAATCTAGATGACTCTTGATATCCTGCATCAAACTATGACCTAATTTTGCTATATGCCAAAGCAGGGTACTTGATGGGAGTAATCCAGATATTGTCTCGTCCTTAAACATTATTTGCAATTTTGAGGGCTAAGAACATAGTAATAGGAAAATTCTGAAGGATGATAAGACTTTTCTAGATTTCCCTCCGCAAATGTTGCTTCAACGGGATTTTGTAAAGGTCCTCTTGTACACTTTTTAACAAGGCCGAGGCCGTAGATAATAAGAAACTTCATTAGAGAATTACAGTTGATTATTGAATACTCATTGGCTTGATATAAAAATTACTGAAATTTTGAAATTAATGTCTTTTGTTCTTCTCTCTTTTAATTTTTGCTTTTAAGGTGTTTGAAATCGATGATGTGAAAGCATGGAAGTCAGTTTTAATATCAGCCACTTCATATGCATTGGGGCTCTTTATGATTTCAAAGGCCCCATGGTACCTACTTCCTCTGGCTTGGGCATGGACAGGGACTGCAGTAACTGGGGTTAGTTCTATACACATTTTTTCTTTAGGTTATCTAATTTGTTCATAGGCTTCTTTACTTTTTGAAAGTATCATCAAATGTATATTGATCAACACTTTTTTTTTCTCCCTTCATTCAGTTTTTTGTTGTAGGACATGATTGTGCTCACAAGTCATTTTCAAGGAACAAATTAGTGGAAGACATTGTGGGAACTCTAGCCTTTCTGCCACTAATATACCCATATGAGCCATGGAGGTTTAAGCATGACAGGCATCATGCAAAAACCAACATGTCTGTAAGATATTCCTTATTAATTTGTTAATTATGTAGTAGTAGTTCCATTTCATGTGTCACAATCATGCAAGTAGTCAGCAACATCCTGGCATATTGGGATTGGAAAGGAATATTTTATTAGAATGTCAGCATTTCTTAAGCTAGAAGAATAAAGAACAATAAAATGTTTACAGAGTGATTCACAGTCTATATTTCATATTGTTTAAATAAAAATGTTGCATCCAATATTTGAGTATGCAGAGTTATGCTGGGCACTGTATAACATGATATGCGCACAGTCATACAAACATTTTATGCATATGCTATATATCTGTACATGGGAAACCAACCCTTTTTACTTGTTGGGTCCTTGTTATCACACAGATGTATTTGTAACGTAAAAATGGATTATTTTGTTGCTTGCTTAGTAATCAGTCTAGGCGATAGCCCTTTTCCCTTTGTCTTAGCTTTTGAATTATCAAATTTCCCCCATTCTTCTTATATTTATAGGTTGGTTGGGGATACAGCTTGGCATCCTATTTTGAAAGAAGAATTTGATTCATCTCCTCTGTTCCGCAAAGCAATTATATATGGATATGGCCCATTTCGGCCTTGGATGTCCATAGCTCACTGGTATGCTACCAATAATAGGAGTATGAATGTTGAGAATGATAATGTTTCTAATCTCTTGGTTTGGTCCTTCTCATCAGCATATTTTGGCTAGTAACTTATGAACTTCATTCATAAATTTCTATTCAATATACATTTGTCCTAACATTTATAAGGATCCTAACAGGTTGATGTGGCACTTTGACATAAAAAAGTTTAGACCAAATGAAGTTAAAAGGGTGAAGATAAGTTTGGCTTGTGTTTTTGCATTTATGGCAATTGGATGGCCATTGATTATCTATAAAACAGGGATCATGGGATGGATCAAGTTCTGGTTAATGCCATGGTTGGGCTATCACTTTTGGGTAATGCTACTTTCTGATCTTTAATAGTTGTGTCATAATTCAGTAATGAACGTGTTGGATTGTTGCGTCTTTTCAGTGTTTTTTTTTTTCTTTAAATGATTTTTTTGTAGGTTTCGTTGTGCCTAATGTGGTGATGTCATCATGTTAGAATTCGTGATTGGAAATATAATTCAAATCAATCTTCAGTGCATAAACCCTTTTAGTTAGGCTAGATGCAACTGAAACTGCATATTATTTGTTGGTTCATGAAATAGTACTAATGCTTCGTTTTGGTGAATGCAATGCAAACATTTATGTTTATTAGAACTGTACCTTGCATGAAATTGTAATCCCCACTGAAAATCATGCCTCTACACCTCTCTTTTAAGATTAAGTTTGATAGTATTTTTAGTTTGCTGTTCCATTTCATGGTAATTAAATATATTAGCTCATCATAGAGTTCTTTGGTTCTGGATTAACTATAGAACATATGTTTGACTGTGGGTTGCTCAATGCTTTGACTTGGTGATCTCTGTTTTTTCTTGCACAGGATGACTTAATAATGGAATTGCGTTTTATCTATCCTTGGATCTAATTGTCATTGTTTTCCTTGGATTTCATAGATGAGTACGTTCACAATGGTGCATCATACAGCTCCACACATTCCTTTTAAATCTTCAGAGGAGTGGAATGCAGCTCAAGCCCAGCTTAATGGAACAGTTCATTGTGATTATCCTCATTGGTAATTAGTCTTTTCTGCTGTGATCATGTCTACCCTCTGTAGTCTCTTGGTTTTTGATTGGCAATAGACTTGGAATATATTCTACAAGATGATGCAGTTAGACATAGATAGTGGATTCCACTTAATTCCTTACGCTTTGTTGAAGGCTGTTATTTATTTATTTATTTTTAAAATTCTTGCAAAAAGAGTTAATATTCCTGCTTGGGTGTCCTAGAAATCCTTAAATCGTGGAAATTTAGATCTGTTGACAAGAATTAGTACCAAGGCCATTTTTAGTACTTGTCTGCATAATGAACACAGATAAGGGAAGCAGAGAGCTTTATCTATGAGATATTATACATGCTTAAAGTCTTTTCAAGACTGGAATTGTTTCAAACGAATGCAGCCAGAAAAGATCTAAAATTTCCCTTAGTTGCTGGTTTGCATGATAAAATACTTGCTACCTGTAAAAATGAGTGAAAAATTGATGATTTTCCACTTTGCAGGATTGAGGTCCTCTGTCATGATATCAGTGTCCACATCCCCCACCATATTTCTGCAAGGATACCAAGCTATAATCTACGGGCAGCTCATAAATCTATTCAAGACAATTGGGGAAAGGTAAGATCAATTTACTTTTCAAAATTTTTTAATTAGAATGGAATTTCTATTAGCTTATACTTGAATATGCTGCCTAAATGAATCTTAATTTAGTTGTTATACAATCTGAAAAGAAAAAATAAAAAAAAAAGAAAAATAATTATTTATTCTACTCTCCTCCCAGCTTCCACAGAGGCCAAAAAGATAAATAAATTTCACAAAAAAAAAAAAAAAATATGAAACTTACTACAAAGCAAAATGATTGATTTGTACGGTTTGATCAAGTTCTTCCATTCGTGCTTTTAACAGTATCTAAATGAGGCTACATGGAATTGGCGTTTAATGAAGACAATAATGACAATGTGCCATGTTTATGACAAGGATGAAAATTACATTGCTTTTGACAAGCTTGCCTCTGAAGAATCCCAACCAATTACATTCCTGAAAAGAGTGATGCCTGATTATGCTTGAACTTTTGTGACTCAT
Organism: Hevea brasiliensis; assembly: GCF_030052815.1. Classification (NCBI taxonomy): domain Eukaryota; kingdom Viridiplantae; phylum Streptophyta; class Magnoliopsida; order Malpighiales; family Euphorbiaceae; genus Hevea; species Hevea brasiliensis. Next base: position 37,351,729 of record NC_079509.1, on the reverse strand, counting down.
TGGGTCCACTGCATTTTGGTTCCTACTTATCTCTTATCCTTTTCTCACTGGGTCAAATTAGGTATGCAGTTATAATTCTTTGCATGTTCTTGCTGATGTTGAACATTCTTTTACAACATTTCTACTAGAAGGAAGGATAATTATCCCAATGAAGGTTCCCTGGAAGTTCACTACTATTTTGGTTCTAGATCAAAAGCTTATGTAAAGAATGATAACATCCAAGGATTAGATCTTGATTATATTATTATTTCCTTCCTGATGAGGTGAAATACAGTGCAATGACAAAGGTTGTGCGAGAAAATTGGATTTTCCTTGAATGATCAAACCCCTTTTTCTTATGATCATTTTCTGTATCAGCTATGATGTTTTTACAGATTAGCCAGAGATGGGTCAGAGCTCAGCTCACCAGTATGAATAAGTAAATCAAGCATGAGGATTATATTATTATAAAATATCTTCTTTTAAAAGCACCCTTTTAATGTTGCCGAAAAACTGCTGGAAACTTTTTTTTTTTTAAGTTATGACTAATACTCGTTAAAATGCATTAAAAATAATTTTATTGGGGAAAGAGGGTTATAAGATTATGATTGATAATAAGTAAAGGATTTTTCAAAAAAAAAAAAATATAATAAGTAAAGGGAAGTTCCAAAAATAATGAACTTGTGTTTGCCTGCGTTCTCGTTCATGATGACATAATTAGAAGTCATCTTCAATTGGAGTGTTTTTTTTTTTTTTTTTTTTTGTTAGTTATCATTGCCATGTCAATCAATTTAGGGAGTTAGGTAAGAACCCATTTAGTTTTTGTGTCTATCTGAACAAGATATAATGATGATAATATATATATATATATATATATATATATATATATATATATATATATATATATATATATATATATATATATATACCTGTTTTGAAAATATTAATAATTAAATATTTTATATAACAGTACCCAAAAACACTAACGCCATCAATTCATTTAGTTACTTATATTATTATATTATATATTTTTTCAACTTGGTCAATTAATGTCTCAAGAAAAAAAACTTAGTCAATTAATGAATTTTTATTGGGGAAATATAATTTTATTACAGAGGAAACGAAAAACTATTAGCAAATCTATTAAATATAAAATAAAATTACCTCCTGTCTTGAAAGTTCTCTCTAAAGGAGGCTTCCACCTTCCGTCATCTCTCGGGTTTCACTAAACATAGTCCTTTCAGGGCAAGGGGAAGGCGTTTCTTCAGTTTGGTTTTGGGTCTCGTCCCTTTTCAGATTTGGATCGCAATAGTGGACCATCCTCCCCATCAGCAGAATTTTAGATTGCGTTGTAATGTTTAGCAGTACGACTATTTTGATGTAATAGCTTATGGATAACTAATATATAGACATTACAGCACCATAAAGCCTATTTTAGATCATGATTAAAGCCCAACTTTTTCTTTTTTGTTGATATTGACTCCTTGCCACAAATTAATAGATATGCTATGATCTTTTACGCAATGTCCATCATTTTTACATTTCAGCGTGCATTATCTACATTTGATATTAAGGACAATGTCAAGAATGTATTTGGGGTGTGCAAAGTTTTTGTTTTTATTTTGGTCTACTTTATTTCTTTTCATTCTGTTTTTTTTTTTTTTTTTTACCTTATTTTGCTTCACTTCATTTCGCTCACTTATACTTCCTTTCATGCCTCACTTTGTGCTTGCACCATAAGATTTTTCTTTGCTTGTCTCTGGGAACATAATTAGCACTCTAAAAAGCAAACAATTGTTCTCTCATGGGTTTGTTGGACTGAATGTATTGGATAGGCTCAAGGGTTTTAGGTGATTTACTTGTAAAAATTACTTTTTTGGTTAAGGCTAAGTTAATCAAACTAAATTCATAACTAATAATCTGTGACAAATGGATTTTGTCAGTTAGGAGAAATTCTTGAAACTTGAAACGACTAATGCATGTCTCACCTATAACACCTCCTTACTCGAACTACAGTGTAGCCAAGCAAAGGAATACCACATTCTGTGCCCAAACACCTAATCTTATCTTATTCAATAGATGGTCAATCTAATTTCATCATAATTTATTAAGAAAATTTTAAATGAAAAATTTTAAAAGTTTCCCCATATTATTAACATTTTACCTGCTAAAGAATTAACCTATTAAAATAATCCCTATTGAAAATCTCAAATATATAACAATTTCAACATCTCAACTCATATTTATTTATCTATTCATATCCATTTCTATACATAACTTTTCTTCATTTCATTCATTTACAAAATGTATACATGTATCATACATCTAAAAACATTTAATTACATCTTTGTGTCTAATTACAATGCACGTAGTCATGCACTACTATAGGCTGGTGATCTCTACCAGAATGGTGTGCGGAGGCGACAATGACTAATTGCATATTAGTTTTAAAAGCTCTATCCAAATCTACTGAGTCTTATCGCCTGGACCTGCGTGAGGAGAAACCATCGCGCTAAGTATTTTCTACTTAGTGGTGTACTAACATAACAAAAATACCATATACAAACAAAAATAATCTTCATGCTTGTATGAAATAATGAAATGCATATTTAAATATTCATAAGTCATTTTAAGAAGAATATAGAGTTTGTAACAATAAAATTTTTTATAGTCATCTCATGTGTTTAACTACATAACTAATTTGGATACCTTTCATAATATTTTTCTCTTATTTTCTCATATTTCCATATTTTCACGATCTTTGGAAATATTTATTTCCATAGGATCTTTCACTTTCTTTATTTCGATATTCAACTTTCATAATTTATTTCAGTGCTCAAAGTAATCTTTAACAGGACTGTTTGGATTGGATATGCGAGTTTTACTGGCGTTGGACACTCGGTGCCACGGGCTATCATATCGTCGGACACGTAGGTGCCTGCCGGGTATGCAATATAATTGGGCATAAAAGCCATGGGAATAATCATATCGGACAGTCCGTGCCTGCCAATGATTATTCAAAGAAATCATGAATAAGGGTTAACCATATTGGACACTCGGTGCCTGCCAATGGTATTCGGGCATAGAAGCCTAGGGCAGTACTGCTAATCTGATCCCTTCTTGGCATGCCAATCTATCCAACCCATTCACTACTATCTAGGCATACTCGAGCTAATTTATTATCATTTGAAATTCAAGCTTCTCATTATGTCCTCATCTCATGCATCACGGGAACATAGATCCCAAATACAATTTCACATGTCATTCATGCTTAACATGCCATTGGCATTAATTATAATTTCACATTTTAAATAATTATGCTTACATTTCATAAATTCTAGATTTGGTACTTAGATTTGGCCACAGTAGGAATTAGGCCATACCTTCCTCACGAGAATTGTAGATCTATGTCTTATGTGTATTTTGATTTTAGAATCATTCAATTTGCATTTGTGTAACTTGAGTTATGATCATTTTGCTAAAACTATTTTGGTGATCAAATCTCAGGTTTTAGGTCACTTTCAGAATCTAGGCAGATTTCTAGACTCACTTTATCATACAAATTTGTATAGGTTACAGTCATAATTTAGCATCATGATCTTCATATGAATTGTTCCCTTGTGACTCAGGATTACACAGGTTCAAGAATTACTCAATTTAGAGTTTTGTAGAGTGAATTCTGCTTAATTTAGTGTATACTGTTCATTTAGTCAATTTTTAGGGTTTCAGTTTTACATTGCCGGATTCCAGCCCTAATTCAGGTATCTTCTAGTCAGTTTTGGGTCAAGGGTTCTTCATGAAAGTTATTCCTCTGTGTCTTAGCTTTCTAATAAGGTAAAATTTACCTTGTTTGGAATTATATATAGTGAGTTATGTTCAAGTAAATAGGACAGGTTCAAATGCTTTACTTTATTAATTGCATGACAGATTCTAGGCAATTTTTAGAGCCCAGATTTGAACAAGTTGCACTTTGAATTTGTCATTTTATTCTTCAGGAAAGTTTTTCCTTTATGTATTAGCTTTTCAACAAATCAAGAATTACCTAATTTGGAGTTTCCTAGAGTGAGTTATACTCATATTAATCTGAACTGTCCAGGGTGCCCTGCTCCTAGGTTCCAGGTATTGTAACTTAAATCTAGCAATTATTTCAAGTATCTACACACAGAATTAGGGCAACTTGTCTCCATGAAAATTTTAGTATATTGTCTTATATTTAATTTTCCTTTAGTTTTACATTAATTGGAGTTATGTAGCTCAAGTTATAGGCATTTAACTCTACTAGACTCAAGCTGTCCAGAATTCCCACTTAATGCACAACAACAATTCATTTAATTTTCTTTACCATATCATTAATGCTTCTTAATAAATATACATCAAATAGTTATAATACAAGTATAATAGCATTAAATAGGTTTCATATAATGAAAACTCTAATTGTACAAAACCCTAACTTGATAGCAAAAGCTTTAAAAATTTAAGGGATTTCTTAGCACTCACCTTGATTTCAATGTGACGCCCCTTACCCATCTACAGTGTTGTAACAGCCCTATTTGCATAGCCTAGTATATGTTACTGTTTCGGTGACCGGTGTCAGTCTAGACAATTAAGAGAATTAGAACTACATCTAAGACACCTAGTTAAGCCCTGAACATAAATAATTAGTAATTGCCAAATAGTTAAGTATAAATAAGAAAAACAGAACACAAAAAGTTAAAGGAGCCGGGAGTGACAGCGATGGGTGACCTTCTCGGAAGTGGCTGCGAGGTCAGTCTAAACTCCAATTTCGAACCATAAAATGTAACGCCGCGGTCCTTAGGACCATTGGGAACACATTGGAAAAGAGAAAATCACGAAAAAGAATTAATAAGCAGATCAAATAATTAGGTCAGGGATCTGGGAGAAATATCAATAACTTGCAAACCGGATTAAACCGGCAATGGGCAATTTGGTTAATTCACCCCTCGAGCTGACACCTGACCTAACTGTCCAATAAAATTAGACAAAAGAAAATTTCGGGATCAAAAATTAAATTAAAGAACTAATGAAAAAATAAATACAAAAGAAAGAGAAAATTGAAAAAGTTTATTACATCATGCTTATATCACTTGGATGACATCATGGGTGATGTCAAAAATCCAATTTAATTTTTCCTACAAATATTTCCCAAGTCAATTAAGTTAATTATCTATAAAATAACAAAAAGGAAAAAGAAAAAAATGGGAAATGTCTTCTTCTTCTTCAAAAAATGTCCCCATCTCTCTCTCACTTCTCTCTCTCAAAACTCCATTGAAACCCCATTTTCAAGCTCTTGTGAACCCAAAAATCAGCCATAAAACTTGTAGGTTTCTTAATTAAATTGTCTTTGGACCTTGCTAAGCAACGTAGGAGCAAAAAGAAGAAAGGAATCAAAGGTTTGGGAAGAGGGAAAAGCTCTAATTGAGGTAAGTGATTGAATTTGAAAATCTTAGTTTATTTGTTGTGTATGTAGCTCACTTAACTTAGAAATTGTGTAAAATCAAACAAAAACAATTATTGAGGGACCAAATATGAAATTCATCCAGCTAGGATTAGGGTTTGATATGAATGAGTTTGATGGTTTTGAATGGTTATTTGAGGTGAATTAGGTGTGTAGATTATGAATGTACACTTTGAAATGTATTAGATTGAACTTTATGTAATTTAGGGTTTTGAGCATGTGAAAAATTGGAAATAAATTTGAGAATTGTTCAATTGATGTAGTTGACCTTATTTGAGTTGAAAAATGGTCAATTGTGACCATTTGTGGTGTGTATAAATTGTTGGAACCAAGTTTCAATTCGGATTAGTCAAGTTCAATCTACAGGCAGTTTGACTTAGGTCCCTTTCAGGGACCAAAATTGAAAATTTACCCATCCAATTGGTATGAGGCCAATTGGAAATGAAATTAGACACAAAATGGCACATTTTTTATCTAGGAATCATGCCCAGAAAGTGACCATAACTTAGTGAACAATTAGACCAAATCCGAAATTAGGCACACTGACTTGTACAAAAATGACCAAATAAACAGTAGTTACGTAAATGACCATAACTTGGTCTAGGAAGGTCCAATTGACCTGAATTTTATATCTCTAGAAAGCTGAGACATAGCCCTCCAACTTTCATGGAGAAAACAAACCTAAATTTTGACCATAACCTATTTGAAAAATCACCTGCAGTCAATGTGCAAAAACTGACATTATCCAAGAAATTGCCTAGAATTTTGGGTAATACCAAATCCAGCCAGCCATGTTCAAATGGCTATAACTAGAGCTACAAAACTCCAAATGGAGTGATTCAAAAAGAGAAATAAAGTTAAGACAATAAGAAACAACTTCTATGAAGAAAACTTAGCCAAATTACCACAGTAACTTGACCAATGGAGCAATGTAAAACAGGACACCAAATATGAAATTTTGGAATTTCACCTAAGAGACTTAAGATTTGAGGAAAATAACAAAAACCAACAAGTTAGGTAACCAAAATGTGGTATGTGGATGAAATTAGAATTCCCATACCTATTAAGCATTAGAAAGTCAACAAATTGACTTGAATAGTGTTGTGAATAGTAACTTCGAAATGAAAATTTTCAAGAACATTAGTTTAAGCATATTGGGGTTGGAATTAAGTATATATAAATTAATTATTGGATTTATTGTGAGACAAGATACTGAAACACTATTAATTGTGTGTTTTAGCTGAAAAAGACCTGAAAAAGGATAGGACAAACTGAGTCAAGGTCTAGAGGCGACTCACATCAGGTTTGTGCGCAATAAACTTTAATTTATCGTTTTCTAATTGAAAATTTATTTAGTTATGCATTGTGAATTAGTTGTGCTAATTATGGTTTCGCGAAATGCTGTGTTGCCATTTTATGAATGGAAATTTGAATTGGAAATTGATTTGTGTTTTGCGTGAAATATTTGAATAACTTGATTTAAATTGTTTTTGATTCATACGTGGCATGGCAATATCATTATGTTCCTCCTCCATTTATGGGGTGAGTTTGACTATATTCCTTTCTCTCTAGCTTGCCAGTCTGAGGTGAGTTTGGATGAGTACTCTAGCTAGCCACCTCCCTCATTGATTTCGATTAGTGGAGTGAGTTTGCCTTGTCATGGTGTACAATACGGCATGTTTGAAAATTTTGTGTCATAGCCTAAGTTGTGTTATTGATTGGCAACACTGTCGCAAGGTGTTTTGCGGTCTCCTGGACGAACCCTCACCGAAGTGGGAAAGAGTGAGGAGTCGCCACTTTAATTTTGAGGGAAATTAAAGAAAACCATTTGTGAAATGCAAATTAAAATGAAACCACTTCAAATACAGAGATTCTAGGTTCGGGGTCCATAAACGAGTGGGGAAGGTGTTAGGCACCCCACCTCGTCCCTCAATGAGGGTGAGCATATTTAACCTTACGTTCTTTATAAATTAGAATTGATAGTTAGGGGGGTTCGAATGGAAATGTTAATCCTTTTGATAAAAAGGAATATTTGATTTTTCACTAATTCGGATTACCCAGATTCATAAGTAAATGAGACAACCTTAGTGAATTGGTGTTGTGTTGCGGTTTTCATTTGTGAGATTACTTTGCATATTTGTTAGAATTCGATTTGAGAATTGGATAAGAACTCTCCTCCGATCTCTTTTAGATTAAAATTTCGATTGGAAATCGGATAAGAACTCTCCTCCGATCTCTTTTAAATATTTATTAAAATTTTTAGTTGAGAATCAGATAAGAACTCTCCTCCAATCTCTTTTAAATATTTAAAATTTTGGATTGAGAATTGGACAAGAACTCTCCTCCGATCTCTTTTAAATATTTATTAAAATTTTGGATTGAGAATCGGATAAGAACTCTCCTCCAATCTCTTTTGAATATTTACTAGAATTTTGGATTGAGAATCGAATAAGAACTCTCCTCCGATCTCTTTTGAATATTTATTAAAATTTTTAGTTAAGAATCGGATAAGAACTCTCCTCCGATCTCTTTTGAATATTTACTAGAATTTTGGATTGAGAATCGGATAAGAACTCTCCTCCGATCTCTTTTGAATATTTATTAAAATTTTTAGTTGAGAATCGGATAAGAACTCTCTTCCGATCTCTTTTGAATATTTATTAAAATTTTTGGTTGAGAATTTAATAGAATTTTGGATTGAGAATCAGATAAGAACTCTCCTCCGATCTCTTTTAAATATTTATTAGAATTTTTGGATTGAGAATCGGATAAGAACTCTCCTCCGATCTCTTTTGAATATTTATTAAAATTTTTAGTTGAGAATCGGATAAGAACTCTCCTCTGATCTCTTTTGAATATTTATTAAAATTTTTGGTTGAGAATTTACTAGAATTTTGGATTGAGAATCGAATAAGAACTCTCCTCCTATCTCTTTTAAATATTTATTAGAATTTTTGGATTGAGAATCGGATAAGAACTCTCCTCCGATCTCTTTTATTTGAATGGGAGTCGGATAAGGATTTTTCCGACATCTTAAAATTTGATTACAGCTACACATCATAAGAGCCTAAGATTAAGGGTTCTGGCATCCGACGATGCTGGGGGCCCGAATGAGGCTTCTTTTAACTCATTGGTACCTCATGACTACATAGGGGACATCAGACTGAATTTGACCGACCTCTTATGTGATCGCCTTACTAATACCTTCCGGGAGGCAATATTTGCTTTATCTCATTTGTTAATTCTGAAACTCAATTTTATTCTGACACTCTACCTAACCTAGTCATTTTCTCGAGCTAGTCTAGTGGTTCGACTTTATAACTCTTTGATTTATTATCCGAACGTTTATAAAAAAAACTCTTATGTCAAAATACTGCTACCAACACTTTATCCAACTACCTATACGTTACCCATAACCTGAACACCCACATTGGGAGATAAAAAAAAAAGACCAAGAATAAATAAATGACATGAATTATTGCATCAAAAGATAAACTCATTAGAATAACCACCTACGTGGGCCCTTCTGACACAAGACAAACTTTAATGAAAATTACGTGCATAAATAAAAAGAAAATAAAGACGAGCACTGGATAAAGCAACGGTTCAAACACTCACCTACAGGAAATTGAACCTATTGAACTAACTATGGAGTCGCGAATGTTGCAGAGTTTCGGGCTAACAGTCTGGGGACTAATGCTTGCCTTAAAATGACGAATGCCCAATTAGCATATGATCGAACCGGAATGATAATGAATGAGATTGAACTTCAGAAAATAAAAGTGAATATAAAGGTGGTGAAAACAGAACTGAAACTTAAAAAAAAAAGGGTATCACAGAGCAATGAACAAACTGGAAATCAGGAGTTCCAGTGTCCAACACTTCTTCAAAGAAAATACTTGAGAAAACTGGTTTCTAAAGTCTTTCTAGCTTAAAAATAGCAGAGTAGCGAAACTGAATTAATTTTCAGAGATTTTCCACTATAATTACCACCCTTTTCTTTTTTTGTCCTCCTGAATAGTTTTCATGCAGGTATTTATAGGAACCGGGTGCTCCCCATGAAGGGTCAGGATTTATTTTGAGGGTGATGGAGGGTTTAGATTTTGAAGGACATAATCTGACACTTAGGAATTAAAGAGAGTCAGAATGAAAGGCTGAGATCCTTTTCAAAAATTTTTGTCCTTTTTCTCTTCTAATCTGACGACTCAAATTTTCTTGTTCGGTGCGATCCGAGAGCTGGGAATAAAAGGCGCCGGTCTTGTCGTCTTCTTCTTTGATCCAAGGGCTTCGGGCTCGTCCTTACAAGTAAGATCAACGGTGGAGATTGGGATGCACAGCACTGTCATGACATACTCTGGCACCTATCAGTAATGTGGGCGATTCTGAGGCGTGCGGTGGAGATTTCGTCTGCAATGCTTTAACTACCTCGACTCTGATTATGACAACAGTTAGCGGAAGTTGTCTTATTCTCTTTGTCTTCCGACCTCCCCTCCCTTCCGATCTTTCCAACATGATCCTTTTCCGATCTCTCATGCCGGGCTCCCCTCTTCCGACCTCTCCTGCTCCGGTCTTTTCCTTTATCCGGTCTGGTTCAGTCAAAGCATTTATTCCTTCGATTTCCGAGGCATCCGCTTCGTTTTCTGCTCGCAATAAATGCTCAGATTTTCCTATATATATACCTCCAACGGGAAACCCCTCCGCATTTGATTTTCTCCTCTTCCTTCTCACATTTCCTGTTCTAACTGCCCCGGCAATAATCTCGGCTATGATAGTTGCTTTTGATCTTTTTCTGATTGTCCTCTTTATTCCTTGACTGAAAATTTACGATCCTGGTGATCGGAGAATTATGATAACCTCATTTAATGATAGTGAGAGAACCAGACTAATTTGCCGATCTGGATCGAGGACCTCGATCGTGTTGATCTCGAATCGTTCGACTGATATAGTCGGCGAACTGATTTCGGGCAAGAAGACTGCTAATATTCCCCTTAACATTGGTGACTGCCCCTTGAAGTTTATTTGGCTTCTCACCACATTGGGTGTCCCGACAGCGGTTCGGTTCCGAGCGATAACATTGATGACGACCTTTCTCATCCTCATGAGAGTCATAATCCCCCCATCTGAGCTGTACATCTGTCCGATGTCGATGGCTGGTCTAACACATCTTTTAATTTAGCCACGAGACTAGGCTTTGACATAGGTCTTTATTAGATGGGACGTACTATCGATCTCTAGAGATCGCCCAAATGATGTAATCCGACTTTTAATGTAATCCGATCTCTAGAGATCGCTCAAATGATGTAATTTGACTTTTAATGTAACCCGATCTATGGAGATCGCCCAAATGATGTAATTTGACCTTTTGTAAATAAAATTTTATTTTGTCAATTATCATTTTTATTATTATTGCATTGATTATCTTCCGATCGCTGATGTGTTTATCCGATCCGGTTCCTAACTGAACAGCTCTTGACCGATCCGCTCTTCCAAACATTCGCCTTAATTCACCGATCTCTAACTAGTCGATCTCTCCTTATAATGGGATTTCTGGAATATTCGTGAGACATGTCAGAAAAAGCTGGTGAATCCCGCCAACCGATGCGCCACTTGGGAGACCGTGAGCATTAAATGCTCAGACTAGTATAAATAGGGGATGAGTCCACCAGTTGTTCCCTTATGTCATTTTCAGCCTTTCGCGAGCGATTCCAAAATCCTCTCGTTTTTCAACTTCTTCCGACACCGATCACACTCCGGTAAGGGTTTTGATATTTCTTTTAGTTTAAATTTCCTCTTTTCTTTGAAAATGAGCGGCGCCGAGGGTCAGAGAGCGGCAAGCCCCTTTCCGTTCAGGTCTCATGGTCGTCAGATGAGGTAGAGGTAGTTGGAACAAGCGGGCGATCTGCACCCCCTAGGACCTCCATTCCAGCCCGCAGTCAAGCAGCATCCTCGAGGCAAAAACATTCTTCAGGGAGAGAAAACCTTCCCATGGACGAGCTGCCATCAATCCTTCTAGAAACTGACCTGCAGTCATTCAGCGAGGAGTATAACATTCGGGGCGATTCATACGAACTTATCCGGTGTCACGGTGATCTCCGAGCCGATCACTTCTTTGAAGAGAATGACATGATTATGGTATATGAAGAGTAATTAAAAGCAGGCTGCGGTTCCCTCTTGACGACTTCTTCAAGGAAGTTCTAAAATTTCACCAAGTGTGCATAGCCCAAGTTCACCCGAACTCATGGCAGATCCTGGTGGCCTTCAGAGGCCTTTGCCGAGCCAAAGGACTGAGTCCAACGGCGAAGGTATTCACCGAGCTACATAGGCTAACTCGCCGAAAGGATGATGAGTACTGGTTCTTTCAGGCAAAGCCACATTGCGGGCTCTTTACCGATCTGCCCTCCTCCTTGAAGAATTGGAAGAATCGCTTCTTTATTCTGAGGAGCAAAATTCCGAACGGCTTTGAGGGTTTCCCACGCAGCTGGCTACACCAGGGTCCCTTACTTCCGAAGCGCATCACCCTGAATAGGGAGGAGGGCCTAATGGTGATGGAACTGAAAGATCAGGCGGCCAGATAAAAATTTTCTTATTTAGATGCAGTGACAGCAGAACTGCATCATTGGACTATGCAGATGGTCACCGGTCAAGAACGCGGGCTTCAGCTCTCTGACCTTGACTTTGGTACTTTCTACATCTCTGATCTTTTGGGCCTTAGCGATCTCACTGACCTTTTCTTTGTGCAGGTATGGTGAGCGGCGAGGCTTCTAAAGAGAGCCGGAAGCGGAAAAGAGAGGTCTCCTGGAAAGTGCGGGAGATGAAGCGGGCCGAGCTGCTTCAGACGCCCAGGCATGATCCTGGGGAAATGCAAGGTGGCTCGTCTCAACCCTCGGGACAGCCGATCCCAGACATAGAAGTGGTTCAGTCTCCTCCTCGTCAAGAAGAGCCGCCACCACCACCTCCTCCAGTTGCTTCGAGTGCGGAAGGGGGTCCTTCCCAACCACCTGTGAGGACCCTTTCCCGCGGTGCCCAGATCTTGATCCACTCGCTGGAGAAGAACCGCACGGTTCGAGAGAACCCAGGTTTTGCTAAGGTCTTGGGGTCCTCCATCTGCCTTCGGGAGGATCGGGATAGGCTAACCCCGAACAGCCTCGACGATATCCTGATGCAAAGTATGAGCCTGAGCGTAGAGAGTCTGGTGAACCAACATATTATCCGGGAGAAGGCTCATCGCTTGAGGCAGGATGTCGAGAAGGTGGGTCAGGAAGCTGCTTCCCTCCGATCTCAACTTTCGTCCGCCCAAAACTACATATCTGAAATTGAGGGGAGAATGAAATTTTAAGAGGATAAGCTGGCCGAGCAGGCTCATGTTCTTGAAGAGGTTCGGGCGCTCCGAGCTGCTGAAATCGCTCGCCTCACTGAGGAGCTTAAAGCGAAAGAAGAAGAGGTAGTGACGAGGGAGGCCGGCGCTTATGTGAACGCTCATGGGGATCTCTTGGCCGAGCTCAAGAAGAGATATCCCGAGGAGGACTTCTCTTGGATGGTGGATCTGGCTCCCCAGGACGAAGGTGAGGATAGTGAGGAGGAGGCTGAAGGTGAGAGAGGAAGTGAACAAAATGTAGAACAGGCTGGGGGTGATCCTCCAGCCGAATGACTTGTATATATTTTTAGTTTGAAATGAAATGAAATTCCCTTTTTGTTTAATGAATGGATGGGATCGGAAAGTATCTGAATTGCATAAGCACTTGATTGTCTGAACATGTCACAACGACTAAAAGTGATTATTAATCTAAGTGCAAGAGGTCGGAAAGCACTATAAGCGTGAGATCGGCTGAGAACAAACGCTAAACAGGACTTGATTAAAATTGGAAATTTAACTTGAACACTTAAGATCGGAATCATCATTAAATCGGATCGGAACTTTAACTTTATTATTCCCAAACTTTTAAAAGAGAGATCGGCAATAAGACTGGTGGCACGAAGGCTTAATGTTGGTTCAATCTCGTTTGACAAGAAAGATCGAAAATATAATTGACTGGTCAGGGGACTTGACAATTGATTTGAGAGATAGGTGAGGCTTTAAGTGATATGGGGACTTAGTATTGATTCGATTCCTTTTGAGGAGAGATCAGAAATGTGGTTGGTTGGCAAAGGGAGACTCAGTGTTAGGGATCGGTTTCAAAGTTTATTGATTTCGGGGATCGGCCAAAATATGGTGTCGACAAACACTATAATTATTAAATTATTTTATCAAATTTGTGTTATATTAAGCTTTGAAAATTGTGAAATATTTAAATTGTGATTTGTTATAAATGTGATTTGAAAAATTGTGAAATGTGATTGTGAAATATTTGAACTGTGAATTAATGACAAATGTTTTATATTTTGCATTTTATATTTTATTGTGCATCACTGAGTATTTTTATATTCAGCGATAGCTTTCTTTGTTGTCACAGATAGAGATAGGGAAAAAGCAGTAGAGTGAGCTACTGATTGTTAGGACTACACGGAAGCTTTTATATGGGTATTTAGTTATACCCTTGTAGTTTATTTTGATGTAAATAGTTTAGTGTCATATGTGTTAATGTAAAATTGAGCGGTTGTGCATTAAAGTTGTAATAATATTATTTTTTATTTTTATTTTGTAAATTAAGATTTGTGTATGTAAATTTAATTTGATGCAATGTTTATGAGTTATCGAATTGTTTTGAAAAATTTGAGTTATGAAATTTGAGTTGAAATTTGGTTGAATTATATTGATTTGAGGATATATTGTCGGTTGGGGTTGAGAAATGAAATGAATTATTTGGAAGTATTTTTCACAGGTGTTTGAAGAGCTGTTTTTTCCAAATATAGACGGCACTCTGTCGAAAATTTTTCAAAATTTGCGTAAAAATTAAAATGTACAAAAATTTTAACTAGTCTTTAAACTTCAAGTAAAAGTTTTTAATTTCTACCAAAAGTGCTCGCCACCTTCGAAAAGTAAGAAAATTGTTTTAAAATCCCTTTTAGTATATTTAACGGGTTATCGGTAGGCGAAGTATGGTAATTCATTAAATGTACTACAGGATCATGTTACATTTTACTGAGGGGTAGGGTGTGACAAGTGTAGCCAAGCAAGGTGTGTCACATTTGGTGCCTGAGCACCCTATCTTGTCTTGTCATGTTCATTGTTAATTTTAAATATCATTTACTCATGTTATCTATGTGTGAATTTTTTTTTTATAATTTATTTCTGTGGAGACCAGGCCATAGCCTCCTCTGTTTTATCAACATCTAACGGGTTCCACTATTCACCTGTTAACATAATTAATATTCATTTGTATCATGTCATTCACAATTATTCAAGTAATTCCAAGAAAATAATATATTTCATTCATACATAAAAAATCATATACAATAATTTATAATTTTATTTACAATCCAAAATATAATTATATTCTGTTTATGTACAATGAACCAAAAATATAAAATCTAATACATGGACCCTACCAACTAATACAGATCATGAGGTGACTCGGGTGTGAGATCTAGTAAAAATAAGTCGAGCAATACTTTGCGGCCATTGTTATGTTGGTCTCCATTATCTACGCAATGGAAAACCAAATAAAGATAACTAAATAATTTGAAGGCAAGAAAGCATGGAATTTAGGGCATTAGAACCTTGAATTTCAAAATTTAATTTGGGGTTACATCCACCATACTTGATGAGTTATGTGCCTAATCAATTTTTAATGTCCAAAAGCATACCAAAACACATTTTAGCATGCATTAAACATTCATTTGCCATCAAGAATTGAACTTTAGGAATTTAATTCATTAAACCCTAACTAAAAGAGAAATTTTGAGTACTAACCTTCAAGATGCACAATTAATGAATCCCTCTTCCTTAGGATGCTCTTAGGACTCCAATTATAGTCCCTCTAGCTTGTCCACCACAAGAACACCAACTTGTACCAATGGCAGCCCCTAGAAGTCCCTTTAGCTCTTGCCAACCACTTGGAATTAGAGGGGTTTGCTTTGGTGAGGGTTAATGGATGTTTGGTGAGCTAGAAACACTTTCTAACAATTTTAATTCAAAGGAAATCAACAATTTCCTTTTGAATTGATGAAAAGAAAATGAAAAGGAGAGGAGAGACTTGTTGCGGTCCAAGATGGGAAGAGGGAGAAGATGATTTTTCTTTCTTCCTTTTCCCTTATATGCAAAAGTCAAAGCACTTACTCTCTTGCCACATGTCATCACTAGATCCAATCTTACTTTTGTTTGACTTAATCTCATCAAGCTAAGTGTCAAGCTCCAATTAAATCACTAAAAGGTGGTCTTCCATCATGGGAAGACAAATGGCAAGCTTGTATGGTGCCACGTGTCACCATCTCATGGTGCGATATATTACCATGTGAAATGACCAATTTAACCTTATGTTTTAATTTTAGTTCTCAACCCAAAATTATAATTTCTCCTCTTTAAATTAATTTATATCAAATATAAATTAATTGATTAATTAATCTTCATTAATTAATTTCTCACAATTAAATTCATATTTAAACAATTTAAATATAAATTTAATTTATGCTATACATCCAATAACCTAGATTTGATTTCAAGTCATGCTAGGGACTTTGCAATCTTATTGCAAACCAAACCTGTTTAATTAATTGATTAAACTCTTTAATTAATCAATTAAATCACATTTTACTTGGTGATTAACTTGTATAGATGTGTGACTTACTAGGCTCATTACTTATTGGTAATGAGAAATGATATTATCTCTTAATATCATTAGAACTCTTTCTTACCTTAAATGATTTCTCTAAATCATTTTAGGCATCTCATAGACCATGATCATGCACTAGAATCTCTCCGTTATAAAATCCCAATTCTACTTGGAGTTATGGTTAATGTCAAACTCCATTTGCTATAAATATTATGTTCTCTTTTAATTCCAATTCTTTATTAATTAGATTTTCTTGTCAAAAACTCTTTTCTGACTAAATCTATCTATCCTGGCCATGAACTTAAATCATCAAGAACAATTAAATGAACATAGGATTTTATCCCTATTTACTTAGGGTAACGGATTCCATCTTGATCAACACCTATCTCCATATATAACTAGTAGGAGCCAACACATGCCCATATACCCATACACAGTATGAGTATAAAAGCAGTGTCAAACTCAAACCACCTATACATAAGATAACTGTGTTATCTTAGGTCTAAAGATTATATGCACTGATATGATATATGACAATGCATTGACAAGAGTAAACTCCATGTGCTTGTCATAAGTGTCACTGGTTCGGCCTACTTATCGTGTATAAGTGCCTATCATGCTTGTTATGTGGCATGAGACTCACCACTCCAACTTATTTATATCTCATATTAATACTTTGGGAACAAACATGATTACAATCTTTCTGGATAAGTCATGTCCATTGTGAAGTGTCATCGATTGTGAACCGATTTATGATACTTTGTGCTAGAAATACTGTCACTCATATTTTTAATAACTTAAGAATAGAATTTCTAATAAAATATCAATGGACCTTTTCAATTACACATAAATGGATTATGTAAATAGAAAAGTGAAATTGCCTTTTATTAATACAAAAATGTACAAGACACATACAAAATGTGTGACACCCCTTACCCGACTACAGTGTAGCCGAGCAAGTTATGCCACTCAGTGTACCGAGCACTCTATTTTATCTTAATTCATTTTTTTATTCTTCCTTATGAATATAACTTGTGAAATATAATTTATTTAAGCCATTTATCGAAATTATAATTTATTTGAGGTTCCGAGATTTTTATAGAAAATCCGGCAGAGTACCGGCTAAAAATAGAGAAAACAGTTCTTCGGAACCTGTGAAAAACACTTCCTATGATCATATTCAATCATCCCATCACTCTCAAACTTCAATATCAAAATCTCAATATTTTTCACCATTCATTTCTCAATCATTCATCTCATGTGATAATCATGTACAAGTCACAGTTATGTATTCACTTTTCCTTTCACAAACACAATTTTCTTAACAATTCCTCTATTTGTCATTCATTCATTTCACATCATCATTAGACTCAAATCATAAATAAATTCTCACATGTGATTTATAATCACAATTTACAAGTACTTACATTAATACAAAATTATATTACATTTGTTTCAAATACACATGATAAAATAAGAGTTTAATTACAAAATTTACAAAAACCTCAAAATACAAAATGGGACCTAGTGTCCTACCAATGCTTGTGGATGGTGAGGTGACACGGACACTATGCGAGCGTGAACCGCCTTATCGAATCTGTGGTCTACTGGGCCCTCTGTCCAAATCTTCGCACCTACAGCGTTGCAAAAGCGACGCGCTAAGCATAAAGCTTAGTGGTGCCAATAATACAAGAAAATATAATATGCAAATAAAAATAATAATTTTCTTGCTATTGTGTTCATAAGAAATGAATAATTACTAACTTATTGTTTAGTCGAGGGCTAATCATGTTTTGTGATATTAACTTCTTCATGCATTTCGTTAATTATTTTCTTCATGATCTTGAGCTTTTTTGTATTTTTGTAATCATTCCTGATACTTAATTTTCGTATTTTCTTTAATAATCAGTTCAATCATAGTTATACTTTTCCATGCCCAAGTAACCTATACTGGACGACTGGACTGGATAACGAGTCGTTGGCACTGGACACCGCGGTGCCTCGGGCCGTCATACAATGGGATGCAGAACGTCAACCATGTATGCAGTCAGTATAGCTAAAAGCTATGATATCACATAATCGGGCATAAAAGCCATGAATACGGGCATAAAAGCCATGGATACGGGCATAAAGCCATGAATACAGGCACAAAGCCTTTCCTTTCGCAGTACTGCTAAAACAATACCCTATTGGCATGCCAAACTATCCAAACCAATCTTGTTAGGTATACTAGGGCATTTGATACTTTAAAATTCTTCAATCTTTGAATTTCAACTTTTGGTGTCACTATTCATTTCATTGGTCAACAAAAAAGTTGACTTTTGCATAGAAAATATGTACATTGACTTTGGCACTTCAAACATACCACATTTTTCATTTAAAACTTGTTGGCATTAAGCATTAATACCATTTCTAAGCTTTTACCAAGGGAAATAAAATTTTCAGTTTTTGAAACTTAACTTTACTATTCCATTAAGCACTGTTGCAGTGGAAATTTGAGGAAATGGTAAACATGAAAGTTGTTCCTTATTTTGTCTAGTTGAATTTCCTTTTTTAAATCACTCCATTTGGAGTTTTTTAGCTTAAGTTATGGCCAAAATAAGTTTCTTTGTTCACGTGCAATCGTCATGCTTTGAGATTTTGGAGTGCAGCAGATTTTTGGTCCAACTTTGGTCAGTAATTTGATCAAGTTAAGTTCATAATTTGGTCTAAATTTCTTCTTATGAAATGTTCTACCATACCTTAGGTTTCCATCGGTTCAAGAATCGCCTAAATCCGAGTTTTCTAGAGAGAGTTATAGCCATCCAAACATTACTGCTCAAGTGAAAATCTGCAGAGTTGCAGGTTTGATAACTTAACTTTGCCCAATAATTTGAATGGGTTAATGGCATAATTTGGGGTGATGTTCTTCATGAAAGTTGTTTGTCTATGTCTTAACTTATTGCTGTAAAAATTTCAGGTCAATTGACCATATCTACAGTGAGTTATGGCCAAATGAACAGTTACTGTTCATTTGGTCAATTCTGCAGGTGCTGTTGCAGGGTATCCGGATTGGGGCCAACTTTTGGTCCTCTTGCTTTGGTCTTTTGGGCATGGTTTCTTCAGCAAAAATGTGCCATTATAAGCCTAGTTTCATATCCAATTAGCCAAACACCAATTGGACCAACACAGCCAAAGTTATGGCTGTGCAAGTAGACTGAAATTTCAGTCACCTTGCTGCTGTCTTTAGGCAGCCTACACATTCACTTTGCCATGCATTATTTCAGTCCAAATTGTGGTCAACTTACCTAAAATGGTCACTAATTGACCATTAAAATGTTCTCTAACAATTTCCTAAGCTAAATCCAAGTTTCACTCCCAAACCCTAGCTCATTTTCAAGGATTACACCAATTACCTTAGTTAGCACACCAATTCATCATACATATATATATATATACCTTAAACATCATCTTTAGTCCACTCTAAGTCCATCAAAAACACTTAATCTTGTTCCTCCCTAGGGCTGCCAAAATTCATTGTATACATACACATAAATTCCATTCATTTAATTCACAAATTCTTACTTATTTTAGGTCTCTAATCATGGAAAGAGAAAGATGTATGCATAATAGGAACTAACCTCTTGTAGGGCAGAATTTTCCCAAGCTTGACTTCACTTTCTTTCACTTTCTTCTCTTCTAATGGCTGCCCAAATTTAGCTCTAGTGATAAGGAAAATTTTTTGTGAAGAGAGGGTGAGGTTTTGGTGTAGTTGGCTATGGAATCAAGCTCATTTGGAGCTTTAATGGTGGTTTTCCTCTTGTTTCTCTCTTTGGTGCGTGAATAAGAAGAAGGGCTGCTGGAATTGTTCTATTTTTACCTCATTTTTTATGTCATTTTAATCTCTTTTAATTTGCTTGTCAAATAGTGATTGGTTGGAGAGTGTTGGATGACATCATATGATGTCATAATTTGCTTTTTATTTCATTTTTCTTTTCTTTTCATCACTACTCATTTTCAATTCAATTTTTAGCAATATTTATTCATATTTTAGATCATAATAATTATTTACTCAACTGGACAAGTCGGCCAAAAATCGCCTCTGAAGGCGAAATGACCAAAATGCCCTCCGTTTGGCTTAACGGGTCAAAATTGGCTGTACCGATTGAAAAATTTTTTTAAATATTTTCTTGGCATTCTAATGCCATAGGAACCTTAATGACCCTTCTCTGGAGTCCCAAAAATTATTTTATAATTTTTCTCCCGGATCTAGGGCTCCTCGTTGCGAGAACCGCAACTTCCCTCTGGGTTACCCCTCGCTAGGGCACCGGCTCGTTTAACTTGGTTGTATTTTATTTCTAAAATTTTTACTAAATTTTTCTTATTAGTATTTGAGTTAATTTTGGTTCCTCACTTTAGTTTAAATATTTTTCCGGACGTTCTAGCTGTCCGGACCAACACCGGTCACCGGAACAGTAGAATGTACGGAATTGTTACCGGGAGGGTGTTACAAAATGATATGCTCTAGGGCATACTACTAACAATCTCCCACTAGCACTAAAGCCATTCATTACAATATCTTAGACCCATCTTTTTAAGATGTTGTGACATAGTCTTCGTTAATGGATCAGCTGGATTTTCGGCTGATGCTATTTTCTGCATGGCTACATCGCCTCGCCTAACTATCTCTCTAATAATGTGATAATGCCTTTTTATGTGTTTGGATTTCTGGTGAGACCGGGGTTCCTTAGCCTGTATGACCGCTCTATTATTGTCACAGTAGAGAGGAACTGCTGACTCAATGGAAGTAACTACTGTAAGTTCTGTCACGAACTTCTTTATCTAAACAACCTCTTTTGTGGCATCTGATGGAGCAATGTACTCAGCCTCTATAGTGGAATCAGCAGTCGTACTCTGTTTGGAACTCTTCCAACTAACTGCATCTCCATTGCAAATGAACACAAAACCAGAGATAGACTTTCTATCATCGATATCTGATTGAAAATCAGAATCAGTATAACCATCCAATTGTAGGTTGCCGCCTCCATAAATAAAAATAAATCCTTAGTTCTTCTCAAGTACTTAAGGATATTCTTGACAACTATCCAGTGTTCCAAACCTAGATTGGATT
Source organism: Hevea brasiliensis (assembly GCF_030052815.1). Lineage (NCBI taxonomy): Eukaryota > Viridiplantae > Streptophyta > Magnoliopsida > Malpighiales > Euphorbiaceae > Hevea > Hevea brasiliensis. Next base: position 37,330,455 of record NC_079509.1, on the reverse strand, counting down.
GAAACCTGCTAGTCAAACTAACAGCATATGTGATATCCAGCTTAGTACACAACATTGCATACATCAAACTTCTAATAGTCGAGGCATATGGAATCCTAGCCATTTTATCTCTTTCTTCAGCTGTCTTTAGAGACATCTCTTTAGAAAGATGGATACCATGTCTTACTAGTAACAATCCTCTCTTGGAATCAAGTATGTTAAATCTTTTTGACACCTTTTCCAAGTATAGACTTTGCAATAAACTAATTATTCTCTATCTCTATAGATGCGAATTCCAAGAATATGGATTGCTTCCCCTAAGTCTTTCATGGAGAATGTATTTAACAACCATACCTTGACAGTTGTTAACATACTTATGTCATTGCCTATCAACAAAATGTCATCTACATATAAGACAAGGAAAGTGACAGCACTCTCACTAACCTTCTTATATACACATGATTCATCCACATTTTTGATAAAACCAAATGATTTAATGGCTTTATCAAAACAGATGTTCCAACTCCTCGAAGCTTGTTTCAACCCATAAATGGATCGTTTTAGCTTGCATACCTTGGAACTATCTTAGGATTCAAAACCCCTATTTTATTCCATGAAAATGTTTTCATCAATGTTTCCATTGAGAAAAGCTGCTTTGACATCCATCTGCCAAATTTCATAATCATAGTATGCAACTATTACTAGTAAAATCCTAATTGATTTAAGCATGGCAATAGGTGAGAAAGTCTCCTCATAGTCGATTCCTTGCCTTTAGCGAAACCCTTTTGCAACTAGCCATGCCTTATAGGTCTCTACCTTTCCATCAGAATTAATTTTCTTCTTGAAAATCCATTTATTTCCTATAGGTACAATACCTTCAGGTGGGTCAATAAGATCCCAAACTTGGTTCTTATACATAGAATCAATTTCAGATTTCATAGCTTCAATCCATTTAAAAGAGTCTATATCTGATATAGCTTCTTCATAGGTAAAAGGATCATCTCCATAATCTATTTCTTTATGAGCAAATAACTCTTGTTCATTGTCATGAAGAAAACCATATCTCTCTGGTGGGTGAGATATTCTGGTTGATCTATGAGAAATTATTGTAGATGTTTCATCAATAGGCATAGGTTGACTAGATGGATCTATATCCATCTGATTTGTTGGTTAGGCAGAATTCTCTAATTCTAACTCTATTTGCCTTCTTTTGCCACCTTCTTGAATAAATTATTATTCAAGAAATATGGCATCTCTATTTACCACAACCTTTTATGATGTAGGCAAATAAAAATAATATCTAAAACTTTCTTTTAGATATCCAACAAATCGACCCCTTTCTGATTTGGTTTCCAATTTATCAGTCTTCAACTTTTTAATGTAAGCTGGACAACCCTAAATCTTAACATGTTTAAGACTTGGTTTTCTTTCATGCCATATCTCATAAGGTGTGGAAGAGACCGAATTTGATGGAATCCTATTCAGAATATGCAAAGCTGTTTCTAATGCAAATCCCTAAAAGGAGATTGGCATGTCAGTGTAGCTCATCATACTACGTACCATATCTAATAGGTACGATGTCTCCTTTTAGATACACTATTTAATTGTGGCGTTCTTAGAGAAGTCAGCTGGGAGATAATGCCATGCTCTTTTAAGTATTCATCAAATTCAGTACTTAAGTATTCACCTCCACAATCTAATCGAAGAGTTTTAATACCTTTTCCTGTTTGATTTTCTACTTCAAATTTAAATTCTTTGAACTTTTTAAAGGACTCATATTTGTATTTCATTAAATACAAATACCCAAACCTTTATTTATCATCAGTAAAGGTAATAAAGTAATGAAAACCACCTCTAGCCATTTCCTTAAATGGACCACATACATCACTATGTATTAGTTCCAAAATATTTGCAGGTCTTAACCCTTGTCCAATAAAAGGTGATCTAGTTATTTTTCCTTGAAAGCAGGATTCACAAGTTGGAGTAGGTTTAGAACTCAATGAGGATAAAATCCCTATTTTCTCCAGCTTTGTAATCCTATCTTCTGCAATATAACCTAATCTTAAGTGCCAAAGATGTTTTGAACTTGAGTTGATCTTTATTATGGCATTACATTCATTTAGATTACTTGCATTAGATTTGTATTTAACATTGTTATCCAAATAATAAAGTCCATCATGCATATAATCTGAGCTAACATATTCATTTCTAAAATAAATATTACAAACATCATTTGTGAACTGAAATTCATAACTATTTCTAGTCAAACTAGATACAGAAATGATGTTCTTAAAAGAATCAAGTACATACAAAATATTATTTAAATACAAAACATGTCCATACATGTACAAAGATCTAGATCCTATGACTAAAGCTTCAACAGTTGAGCCATTGCTAATCCAGAGTCTAACATATCGTGTCTGCAAGCTGCTAATACTTGCTAGTTCCTGCATATCAAAAGTAATGTGAGAACTAGCACCAGTATCTAAAACTCAAGCTATAGATGAACTATGAGCATCATCATAATCTAAATAACAAGATATAAACATACCTTCTGAAGGTTTATCTTTCCTGTCCTTCAGAGACGCAAGATACTCTGGGCAATTCCTCTTCCAGTGCCCATCCTTGTGGCAGTGGAAACACTTTCCTTGCCTTTGTTAGCTTCAGTCTTGCCCTTCTGTTTGGCTATCTTCTTGGAAGGTCCAAGAACTTAAGGTTTCTTTTTCTTATTTCCCTTCTTCTTCTTGGACTTTCTAGCAGAAGAAGAAGATGCCATTCTGTTTTCCTTTATTGCCCAACATATTCTTTTAGGCAATAACTAGCATGTTAAGCAACTCAATCAGAGTGCATTCTTACTTAGTCATATGGAAATTTGTCACAAAATTCCCAAATGACTCTGGTAGGGACTGAAGGATCAAATCCGTCTACAGTTGGAAATCAATGTGAAAATCAAGATGTTCCATCTGCTTTATAAGTCGAATCATCTTGTGGACATGATCTCCTACATTCTGTCCCTCTGACATCCTCATGCGGAATAGCTGTATAGATATCTCATATCTAGCATTCCTACTATGCTCACCATACAACTCTTGTAGGTGAAGAAGGATCTCATTTGCACTTTGCATGTTTTCATGTTGCTTTTGTAACTCATTAGTCATAGAAGCAAGCATGTAACATCTGGCTCTCATATTATGCTCCTTCCACTTGTCCAAAGTCTCTGATTCCTTTAGAGTGGCCCCTAGAGGTAAAGGACTAGGAATCTTTGAATCTAGAACATATCCAATACGTTCTAGGTTCAGGACAAGTTTTAAATTTCAGAAAGATTAGGTCCTATCAACCTATTATGATCAAGTATGCTCGCAAGGATATTGGATGGTCGTGGTTATTGTGTGCTCATTATTATCAGGAAATAAACTACAGAAAATAACAAGATTAATTAGTAAATGTATCAAGTAATTAACCAAAATGATTATGGTTTTTTAATCAAATTGGTCCTCCTACTAACTTGGTGAATCTTACACTTCCAAAGTAGGAAACGAAAATCCTAGTTGGATGGATTTCTAGTGGGTGAATGAATTCTTATAGTCTTATTGATCATCCTCAGGCACATCCATTATTGGAATCATAATAAACTATAAGTGAGCAAATCCTTTCCCATCACATCTCATATGAGGTTCAATAATTTATTTGGCTCCTAATGTTCAAAATCTCAGGCACATCCATTATTGATTTATCTTGCATTAGTTTAGTTGATCCCATTGAGCTAGTAAGCATGCAAATAATTTTAATGACCTCAGGCACATCTATTATTGGCCACCAACCATTTACATACTTACAACATCTTATGCTTAATAATTATTCTTAAGAAAATCTCTTAAACAAATGCATCATTCCTAAGCTCATATAACTAATAATGCAAGTATTTAAAATTTCTTAAAATAACTGCCTCAATAGAGGGCCATGATATAATTACCATAATTATACCATTACCAACTTAATCATTTGTTTGGAAGATTTTGTGATCGGCTTAATTGCTATTATGGTCTCACTTTGCACATTATCCAGTTGGCATGCATATATCACATACTTGTATACATTTATACACATCTCATGCATATAGGGATAAATAAATAATATGGTATGATCATAAACTTTCTAAGGGATTTAATTGTGAGCCACCAAGAATTGAATCAGGGCATTTCTAAGTGTATGTCATTCATTCATTTTACAAGAATTGCTGAAGGAGTACATAATCAACCCTTGATTTTGATCTCCTCCCACTGGTCCCACCAATGCTCTTGACCTCCTTGTTCTTCTTGCAATCCAATTACATTGTAACTCTAGGCATACTAAGGTGAATATACAAGAATATGGACTTTAAAGTCCTTAAATAAATGAAATTACATCCTAAGTTATCACAAAATTTATGATACATGCCACTAAAATAAATTAATTATTTTACATCCCAAAGAAAAATAAAAGAAATAAATCCAATCACATTAGTCTTTTATTGTCCATGATCATCCATCATGCATATTAAAATTTAACAATTAAATAAAATACACATGTTTAAAAATTAAATTGAATATCACATATTTAACTAAAATTAAATTTGAATCTTATTCAAATAATTTTAAATTTAGAAACTTTTTCCAAATTTAATTATATGAAAACAATTTTCATAAGTTATTTGTGTGATTGGAATCCCTAATTAAATCATTTCATTAGGTTTAGGCTTAATTATGGGCTTTAAATTATACAATAATTGCATAAAAGGCCTAAAAACCAAGCCAAACATTCCTTTAAGGAAGAACACGGCCCGTGTAACCTTTACACAGCTCGAGGCATGCTGGAACACGGGGTAGCCCATGTAAACACTGTCTTCGACCCGGGTTGAGGCGCGCGAGGGACACGGGCTGTGTCATTGAACGACACGCCCCTGGGCACACGTTAACATGCCTGTGTACACTGGAAACATGCCCTGGGCCGTGTAAAAACCCAGAACATGGTCCAGGCAGTGTTTCTTGCGACAGTTTGACACTTTTGATTCGAACCAACTTCAAATCAACTCAAACTTCATCCAATCACACAATTAAGCCTCAAAATCAATCCTAATAGCAAATATAGTAGCTCTGACACCAATTGAAGGCAAGGAAGCATAGAATTTAGGGCATTAGAATCTTGAATTTCAAAAATTAATCTAGGGTTACATGCACCATACTTGATGAGTTATGTGCCTAATCAATTTTCAATGCCCAAAAGCATACCAAAACACATTTTAGCATGCATTAAACATTCATTTGCCATCAAGAATTGAACTTGAGGAATTTAATTCATTAAACCCTAACTAAAAGAGGGATTTTGAGTACTAACCTTCAAGATGCACAATCAATGAATCCCTCTTCCTTAGGATGCTCTTAGGACTCCAATTGTAGTCCCTCTAGCTTGTCCACTACAAGAACACCAACTTGTACCAATGGTAGCCCTTAGAAGTCCCTTTAGCTCTTGCTAACCACTTGGAATTAGAGGGGTTTGCTTTGGTGAGGGTTAATGGATGTTTGGTGAGCTAGAAACACTTTCTAACAATTTTAATTCAAAGAAAATCAACAATTTCCTTTTGACTTGATGAAAGGGAAATGAAGAGGAGAGGAGAGACTTGTTGCCATCCAAGATGGGAAGAGGGAGAAGATGATTTTTCTTTCTTCCTTTTCCCTTATATACAAAAGTCAAAGCTCACTTACTTCCTTGCCACATGTCACCACTAGATCCAATCTTACTTTTGTTTGACTTAATCTCATCAAGCCAAGTGTCAAGCTCCAATTAAATCACTAAAAGGTGGTCTTCCATCATGAAAAGACAAATGGCAAGCTTGATGGTGCCACGTGTCACCATCTCATGGTGCCACATGTCTCCATGTGAAATGACCAATTTACCCTTATGTTTTAATTTAAGTTCTCAACCCCAAATTATAATTTCTCCTCTTCAAATTAATTTATATCAAATATAAATTAATTGGTTAATTAATCTTCATTAATTAATTTCTCATAATTAAATTCATATTTAAACAATTTAAATATAAATTTAATTTATGATATACATCCAATAACCTAGATTTGATTTCAAGTCATGCTAAATGTGATGCTCCTCACCCGTGTACAGTGTAGCTTAGCAAGGAGTGCATATTTGGTGCTGAAGCAACCTATCTTATCCTGTCCTGTCCATTGTTAATTTAAAATTTCATAGAAAATATGTGGTAATTTTTTTTTATCACAAATTATTTCTATAGAAACTCGGGAAGAGCCTCTTCTATTTTATTAGCATCTGGCGGGTTCTACTATTCACCTGTTAAAAACAATTTCATGTCCATTCATCAAGTCATATAACATATCATTCATTTTCTCATATAATAAGTCATTCATAAGAAAATTCATATACAGAAATTCACATCTTTATTTACAATCTCAAAAATATCATTACAATTTAATTACATCACCAACTATAATTACATAATGCTTATATACAATGAACCAAAACACTAAGTCTATACATGGGCCTTACCAAAATACTACAACTGATGAGGTGAACTCTATATGGTAGCAAATCTGGTCAACTGTAATCAGAACACTACTATGGCGGCTGCTGATCTCCAGTACCTACGTAATGGAAAATCCAAGGCGTTAAGCTAATTGCTTAGCGGTGCATAATTTTAAAGAACAATAACTAAATAATTCAAATAATAATTCTAAGTAATATTTTACAATTCTAGGTCAATTGTGTATTTTATTGTACTTTAGGAATAAATTAATTATCAGAATCTTATCAGTGTATTTATTTCTTATTCTGTCTTTTTAAAGTCATATCAGTGTCTTATCTATTCATTTATTTCGTTCTCAGTCTTTTAAAATTATATTAGTGCCCAAGTAACCTATAACGGACTATAAGGCTGGATACATGGGAGTATACTGGTTAGATCTCTATATGTCTCCCCTGTATACAATTGTCATGTCAAGCACGAGGCCAGCGGGCAGGTTATCAAAGTCAGAAATGAAATTAGGCTTAATGGCCAACGGGCAGGTATATAACTTGTAGAACAATCATATCAGGCATATTTTATCGATCAATGATTATTCATGTATGCAGTACTGCTATTTGTAGTCTCTAATTGGTATACCAATCGATCCAACTATATATATTTAAGCCTAGGTTTACTTTGGGCAAGTAAGCATTATTAATTATTTAACAGAATTTTCATGCCAATGTATAGTGGAAAAGTGGATCTCACATACCTATTGCATGTAATTTAGCATGTAGTGACTCATTAGAGATAAATCCCTACCAAAATATAATTTATTTCAAGAACCTTTCTTTATGTTTAGTTTTACTGTCTTAAATTTGCATATCAAATTGAGCAATTTACGGCCACTGTTTGGCTCAACTTCCTTCATGGAAGTTGTTCTTTTATTATGTCTTGTCTTTATTTTCCTTTTTAAATCATGTCATTTGGATTTGTATAACTTAAGTTATAGTCAATTAACCATAACTAGTTCAGTTGTAAATTCTGGTTCCTTAACTAAGCAGTTTTGGTGTCATACTTTACCAATTTATTTGAATAGGTTATAGCAACATTTAGGCCTAGTGTTCTTCATAGGATTTGTTGCCCTATGTCTTATGGTCACTCAAAATTTTTAGTTGCAATTTTTCAAGTTATTTAGAATTAATCATAGCCGCATTATGGGCCTAGACTCAAATGTCCTATACTAACATGATTCTCATTTAGGTCAGTACATTTGACCCAAAATTTAAGTTTCTTACATTCATAATTTGAGGAAGGTGTCTGAAACAAAATTAAAACCCTATTTCTTAGGTTTCCAGAACTATATGGCACATCTCAATTGAATTTTTCTAATGAGAGATCTGTCTAAAAAAATATTCTAGAGTCAATGGTCACTTATGAAATTTCCAGAATTGGTATGCTGACTTGACCTAGCTAATTGACCTAGTTCCCTTGATTTCTGGGTTTTGGTCAAAATACCAATATTGTAAGTCTATGTCTTGTTAAAATGTTTCCACTAGTTTCATTGTATTTGGATTTCTGTGGGCCAAGTTATGGCCTTTTTGCCAAAACTGGTCAGGTAGCTTATGTTTAGTAATTCTGGGCAGTTTTGGTATTGGACAGTTTTGGTAACCCAATTTGGGCAAGCAATTTGATTTGGTATTAGAAATATCAAAGAAAAATTAATTAATTAGTACAAGGAAAAACGAGAGATCGAGAAAACAACAAAACTCGGTATTACTGAAAAATCAGGAATGCAACCCGAATAGGGGCATTGTGGTCATTTGACACCCTGAGATGCCTTTTGACCTAAAAATAAATGATATTAAATCTTGAAAATATCATGAAAATTAAAATAGTGGTACATAAATTAAATAGTCAAAGAAATGAGGTAAATGTGAGAATTTGGAAACTTTGAATAAATAAACCATTTCCTAAAGTTAGTGCTCCACTAACTTACATTGTGGGACACCTTATTAAGCATTTGGGCAGGTTATACTTCATCTTCAACCTTCAGAAACCACACCAGTCGAAACTCTCCCAAGGTCCATCCATGGACGCCCACATGCAAGGTACGCTCCACCTATGTTCAAGCCAAATTTCTTCTACTTGTCTTCATTAAACTTGACCACCACACCTTGGGCAGAACTTAGGGAACAAGAAAGATAGGTTTTGGTGGAGTTTTGAAGAAGTCCAAAAGAGGTAAGTGGTTATTTTCAATTCTTGTTTCATTAAAAGTATAACTAAGGTTGTGGGTAGTTGAATTATGAAAGAAGTTTGAGGTTTGATGAATTATTGGTGATGTACCATTTTGGCAACCATGAAAGTTAAAATGTTTAACTTGTTGTTTACATGTAAATGATGGGAAAATAGGTTGATTAACTCTAATGGAAGATGTAGTAAGTTAGTATTCAAGGATGTGCATGTTAGTACTTGAATTAAGGGTTTGAAATGGGACCTTGATGTTTTGGAAAATTGCCATGTTTGGCAGCCTATAATATCATGAATTTGTATGTGTGAATATGAAGTTTATTAATGAAATATGATATTGTTAAATTGTAGGCAGCATGTGTAATTGATATTGAGGTATGAGTATTTGGAAGTGTAAGTGTCTTGTGCAGGTTATGTATTGATGACAGTACCTAAATTAGGTTATAAGTGAAAAATTGTGGACCGAATTGGTATGAGGCCAATGGAGAGTGAAAATAGACACCAAATAGGTCAACTTTCATTAAGAAATGTTGCCAAAATTCTACCTAGAAACTGACCTTAAAAATGATCAAATTCGGATTAGTGACTTGAAAGCCTGAAAATTGACCATTTGGGTAGCAGTTAGTGTTTTGGTCATAACTCACTCCAAATAGGTCCAAATAATCTAAAATTTTTACCATGAATAGATTAGACATAAAGTTACAACTCTTATGAAGACACCAAAACCTAGAATGACTATAAGCAAGTCAAATAGCTTGCACAAGTTCGGGTATAAAAATTGCCAGAACCAGAAATGACCTAAAAATAACCTAAAGTTGCCATTTTAGTGCAATCTGTCCAGCTTTAGTAAATTGACCATATCTTGGTCTATACAACTCAGAATGACCTGAAATTTTGCCCCGAGTGCAATAAGATATAGAGCTACAATTTTGCTTCTTTGACCAGAAGCTAAAAACTAAGAGAAATAGGACTTTAAGCTAGACCAATCTAGCACACACAAATTAAGAACTTAACATTTACATACAATGATGCTTGAAATAATTTAGCAATGAATGCCAACTTGTAAAAATGGTAAATTGCACTATATTGGTAGCATATTGAAATACAAAATGTGACATATTGGTAACATTAAATCTAATTCATCTAGAGTGCATCGAGGGTCAACATTATAGGTTGACTAAGGAAAATAATAGAATTAAATAAATTAATTATTAAGCCTTATTGTTAGAGACAGTTTAAATAAGTACTGAAACACTTCAAATTGTGTGTTTTAGTTAGCAAAGACTCAGGGAAGGGGAAGGAAACACTGAGTCAGGGCCAAGAGGCATTTATCAGAGATTTGTGCACAACAGTTATTTCTTTTGAATTTTCAATTGAAATGAATTATGACAAATTGTCTGTTATTGTTTAAATTGTAAAAATTTGTTTGAATGATATTTGATGGATACTTATTGCTTGAAAAACATTGCAAATGGTTTGAAACCACAGCTATCATGTATATTGATTGAATTCCTCACTAGCTTGTTTAGTGGGACGAATTGACTTTGAATTCCCTCTTTGGCTGAAGTGTTGAGGTGTGTGCCTATTGAGGACGAATAGGATGAGTACTCATATTATTGCTAGTTAGCTATGTTATACCTCACTAGCCATCGGCTTTTGGGATGAATTGGACTATGGAATCATGATTAAGCTGTGTGTGTGATTTATTGATATTTATTGTGTTGAACAAATTTACTGGAGTTTAGGATTGTATAAATATATTGGAAGTGCTTTTTATAGGTTTTTGAAGAATTGTTTTATTCAAAATACAGATGGCACTCTGTCAAAATTTTTACAGAAATTATTAATACTTCAAATGTGTTATTTGATTTCACTTCAGTTAAAATTTTTTTTAACACCCGTCAATAGTGCTCACCACTGTAAAAAGAAGTAAGAAAAGGTTTAAAATATCTTGTAGTGTATTTAATGGGTTATCAGCAGACAGAGTATGGTAATTCATTAGGTATAATACGGGATCATGTTATCCCTTACGGAGGGGTAGGGTGTGACATTTATACCTCATTAAACCTTCAATTAAGTCCCAAAAATTATTTCCTAGAGTTCCTCATGGGTTTGAAGTTAGCAACTGTCTTCACAGTCAATTCCCAGTACGGTCACCCATCGCCGGAGTCCCGGCTCCTTTAACTTATTACATTTCATTTCTTATGTTTTTCTTTAATTTTTCTTAGCCTTTATTCCATCATTTTATGTCTCCTCACCCTAGTTTAACTTTAGTTCCAAATATTCAGGCTGTCCAAACAGATATTATTTCTTGGAACAGTAGAATGCACGTGTTAGTAGTATGCCCTAGAGCATATCATTTAGTATGTATCTTGTACATGTTTTTATTAATAAAAGGCATTTTCACTTTTCCATTTACATAATATATTTATGTGTAATAGAAAAGGTCCATTGATATTTTGTTAGAAATTCTATTCTTAAGTTGTTAAGAATATGAGTGATAGTATTTCTAGCACAAAGTATCATAAATAGGTTCACAATCGAGGATACTTCACAATAAGGACATGACTTATCCAGAAAGATTGTATTCATATTTGTTCCCAAGTTATTTATATGAGATATAAATAAGATGGAATGGTGAGTCTCATGCCATATGACAAACATGATAGGCACTTATATATGATAAGTAGGACAAACCAGTGACACTTGTGACAAGCACACAGAGTTTACTCTTGTCAATGTATTGTCATAAATCATATCAGTGCATATAATCTTTAGACCTGAGATAGCACAGTTATCTTGTATATAGGTGGTTTGAGTTTGATATTGCTTTCATACTTATACTGTGTATGGGTATATGGGCATGTATTGGCTCCTACTAGTTATATATGGAGGTAGGTGTTGATCAAGATGGAATTTGTTCCTCTAAGTAAATAGGGATAAAATTCTATGTTCATTTAATTGTTCTTGATGTTTCAAGTTCCTGACCAGGACAGATAGATTTAATCAGAAAAGAGTTTCTGATGAGAAAATCTTTTTAATCAAGAACTGGAATTAAAAGAAAACATAATATTCATAGAAAATGGGGTTTGACATAAACCATGATTCCAGCTTGAATTGGGATTTTGTAACAGAGAGATTCTAGTGCATGGTAACATATGATTACAGGTTCATTTAAGGTAAACCTTGTTACTAATTGAGTGGCCATGGCATGCTATGCTAGGTGTTAACCATGGTCTATGAGGTGCATAAAATGGTTTAGAGAAATCATTTATGGTAGGAAAGAGTTCTGATGATATTAAGAGTTGATATCATATCTCATTGTCAATTAGTGATGACCCTAGTAAGTCACACACATACACAAGTAATCACCAAATTAAATATGATTTAATTAATTAATTAAAGAGTTTAATTGATTAATTAAATAGGTTTGGTTTGCAATTAGATTGCAAAGTCCCTAGCATGAATTGAAATGAAATATTATTGGATGTATAGTATAAGTTAAATTTATATTTAAAATATTTAAATATGAATTTAATTAATGAGAAATTAATTAATAGAGATTAATTAATTAATTTATATTTGATATAAATTGATTAGAAGAAGAGAAATAATTATTTTGGGTTGAGAACTCAAAATTAAGACACAGGGACATTTTGGTCATTTCATAGGGTGACATGTGGCACCATGAGATGGTGACACATGGCACTGCACATAAGCTTGCCAAATGTCTTTTAATCTTGTAAGATGATTAAAATTAAGATTAAATATAGGTTTGACACTTGGCACAATGTGATTGGGTCAATTAAACCTAGCCAATCAGAAGGTGACATGTGGCAAGGGTTTTAAGTGGTGACCTAGCTATATAGGTATAAGGATGAAAGAACAAAACACAACCAGCTGCTGCCTCCCTTTGTGCCGCCACCCTTGAGGCTGCCATTCTCTCTTCTTCTTCATCTCTCATCAATTCCAAGAGATTAGCAAACAATCTCTTGAATTAAAAATACTAGAAATTATTTTTAGTGTTATGTTTACATCTCTAATCTCTCAAAAGGCAAAACTTGATTTTCTAATTCATAGAAAAAGCTTTAGAAGCTGTTCAAGGGCTGCCATAGGTGATCTTGGTGTGGACAAGCTAGAGGGACAACATCTGGTGTCCTAAAGACGCATCCCAAAGGTGCCAAACACACTGCAGTGCATCAAGAGGTCAGTGCACTTGTTCTTGATCTAATCTAGGGTTCTAAAATTAATCTGATTAATTCTAAAATCTTAAATGGCAAATATAGATCTAAAAACATATTAAAAGAGTTTTAATATGTTGTTTATCATTGAAATCAAATAGATAAAAATAAATCTTGCATGATGCATGTGACCCTAGGTAAAAATTTTTGAATTCAATAATATAAACTTATGTTTTTCATGCTTCCGCTCCTTAAATTGGTATCAGAGCCACTATATTTGCCATTTAGATTATTCAATATGAGATTTGATTGTGTGATTTGATCAAAAGTTGATCAATTCATTTCTGGTTGGAATGAACAAAGTGGCAGCATGGTGGAGTGCACCATGGGTGCGCATGGTTTGGCTCCTCCCAAGGGGTACGCAAGGTTTGGCTTTTTAATTTGCAATTATTGTATGATCTAAAAGCTCATCCTATGTCTAAGTAAATTATTTAATTAGATTTTTAATCACACAATTAAATTTTTATTCAAATCAGAATTTTAAAAATTATTTGAATGTGATTCAAATATGAATTTTAAAAGTTGTTTGAATGTGATTCAAATCTGAATTTTTAAAGTTGTTTGAATCATATTCAAATATGAATTTTTAAAGTTTTTTGAATAATATTCAAATCTGAATTTTTAAAAAAATTATTTGAATGTGATTCAAATCTGTTTTTTAAAATTGTTTGAATATGATTCAAATCTGAATTTTTAAGGTTGTTTGAATGTGGTTCAAATCTGAATTTTTAAGGTTGTTTGAATGTGATTCAAATCTGAATTTTTAAATTTGTTTGAATCATATTCAAATCTGGATTTTTAAGTTGAATATGAGATATTCAATTAAATTTAAGTATGTATGTTTTATTTAATTGTTAAATAGTGATATGCATGATGGATGATCATGGACTATAGAAGAGTAATGTGATTGGATTTATTTCTTTTATGTTTCTTTGGGATTGTAAATTAATTAATTTATTTTGGGCATGTATTATTAAGGTTGTAATAATTTTGGGTTGTAATTTCATTTATTTAAGTTCTTGTAAATTCGCCTTGGTATGCCAAGGATTACTATGTAATTGGATTGCAAGAAGATCAAGGAGGTCAAGAGCATTGGTGAGACCAGTGGGAGAAATTCAAGATCAAGTGTTAATTATGTACTCCTTCAGTAACTCTTGTAAAATGAATGAATAAAATGCACCTAGGAATGCCTTGTTTCAATTCTTGGTGGCTCAGAATTGAATCCCTTAGAAAGTCCATGATCATATCATATTTACTGTTTATCCATGAATGCATGAGATGTATGGGAATGTATGCAAGTATATGATATATGTATGTTAAATGGATAATATGCAAAGTGAGACCTTAATAGTAATTAGGATGACCATAAAATCTTCCAAACAAATGATTAAGTTAGAAATACTATAATTAAAGTAATTATAACATGGGCCCTCCATTGGGGCAATTATTTTAAGAAATTTTAAATAGTTGCATATGATGCAATTAATTAAGAGATATTCTTAAGAATAATTGTTAAGTATGAGATGTTGTGAATATGTAAATGGTTTGGTGGCCAATATTGGATGTACTTGAGGACATTAAAATTATTTATATAATTACTAGCTCAATGGGATCAACTTAACTAATGCAAAATAAGTCAATAATGGATATACCTGAGATTTTAAGTATTAGGGGCTAGGTAAAGGATTGAACCTCACATGAGATGTGATGGGCAAGGAGTTGCTCACTTATAGTTTATTGTAATTTCAATAATGGATGGACCTGAGGATGATCAATAGAATTATAAGAATTCAATTGCCTACTAGAAATCTATCCAACTAGGATTTCCGTTTTCTACTTTGGAAGTGTAGGATTCGCTAAGTTAGTGGGAGGACCAATTTGATTAAAAGACCAAAATCATTTTGGTTAATGACATGATACATTTACTAATTAATCTAGTTATTTTATGTAGTTAATTTTCTGATAATAATGAACATAGAACAACCACCACCATCCAATATCCTTGCAAGCATACTTGATCATAATAGGTTGACAGGACCTAATCTGTCTGACTAGCTAAGAAATTTAAAACTTGTCCTGAACCTTGAACATATAGGATATGTTCTAGACTCAAATGTTCCTGGTCCCTTACCTCTAGAGGCCACTTAAGAGGAATATGAAACTTTAAACAAGTGGAAGGAGCATGATATGAGAGCTAAGTATTACATGCTTGCTTCTATGAATAATGAGTTACAGAAGCAGCATGAGAACATGTAGAGTGTGAGTGGGATCCTCCTTCACCTACAAGAGTTATATGGTGAGCACAACAGGAATGCTAGGTATGAGATATCTAGGCAGCTGTTCCGCATGAGGATGTCTGAGGGACAAAATGTTGGGGATCATGTCCACAAGATGATTCAGCTAATTGAGCAGCTAGAACATCTTGACTTTAACATGGATTTCCAACTGTAGATGGATTTGATCCTTTAGTCCATTCTTGAGTCTTTTGGGAATTTTGTGACAAATTTCCATATGACTAAACAGGAATGCACCTTTGCTGGTTTGCTCAACATGCTGGTTATTGCCCAAAAGAATATGCCGGGCAATAAAGGAAATGAGGTAGCTTTGATTGCATCTTCTTCTACTAGAAAGTCCAACAAGAAGAAGGGCAATAAGAAAAAGAAACCTCAGATTCTTGGTCCTTCTAAGAAAATAGCTAAACAGAAAGGGAAGACTAAAGCTGATGGAGGCAAAGGAAAGTGTTTTCACTGCCAGAAGGATGGGTGCTGGAAAAGGAACTGCTCAGAGTATCTTACTTCTCTGAAGAACAAGAAGGATACACCTTCAGAAGGTATGTTCATATCTTGTTATTTAGATTCTGATGATACTCATAGTTCATCTACAGCTTGGGTTTTAGATACTGGTGCCAGTTCTCACATTTCTTATGATATGCAAGAACTAGCAAATAGTAGCAGCTTGCGTTCTAGAGATGTTAGAGTCCAGATTGACAATGGCTCAACTGTTGAAGCTTTAGCCATAGGATCTAAATCTTTTTACATGTTTGGACATGTTTTGTGCTTGGATAATATTTTATATATACCTGATGCTTTTAAGGACATCATTTCTATATCTAGTTTGACTAGAAATGGCTATGAATTTCAATTAACAGATGATGTTTGCAATATTTATTTTGGAAATAAATATATTAGTTCGGGTTATATGAATGATGGTCTTTATTATTTGGATAATAATGACAAACACAAAAAGAATGCAAGTGATCTAAATGAATGCAATGCCATGGTGAAAATCAACTCAAGTGCAAAATATATTTGGCACTTAAGGTTATGTCATATTACAGAAGATAGGATTGCAAAATTGGAGAAAATGAGGATTCTATTCTCATTGGGCTCTGAGCCTACTACAACTTGTGAATCTTGCCTTTAGGGCAAAATGACTAAATCACCCTTTGTTGGATAAACGCTAAGAGCTGAAAATATTTTGGAGCTAATACATGATAATGTATGTGGTCCATTTAAGGAAATGGCTAGAGGCAGTTTTCATTACTTTATACCTTTACTGATGATAAATCAAGGTTTGGCTATTTGTATTTGATGAAATACAAACATGAATCCTTTGAAAAGTTCAAAGAATTGAAATCTGAAGTAGAAAATCAAACAGGAAAGAGTATTAAAGCTCTTCGATCAAATTGTGGA
Organism: Hevea brasiliensis; assembly: GCF_030052815.1. Lineage (NCBI taxonomy): Eukaryota > Viridiplantae > Streptophyta > Magnoliopsida > Malpighiales > Euphorbiaceae > Hevea > Hevea brasiliensis. The sequence goes on along the minus strand of NC_079509.1, from coordinate 37,313,779 downwards.
GGTGAATATTTGAGTACTGAATTTGATGAATATTTGAGAGAACATGGCTTGGTTTCCCAGCTGACACCTCCAGGAACATCACAGTTGAATGGTGTATCTGAAAAGAGAAATCATACCCTATTGGATATGGTACGTAGTATGATGAGCTATACTGATATGCCAATCTCCTTTTGGGGATTTGCATTAGAATTAGCTTTGTATATTTTGAATAGGATTCCATCAAAATCAGTTTCTTCCACACCTTATGAGATGTGGCATGGAAAAAAACCAAGTCTTAAGCATGTTAAGATTTGGGGTTGTCCAGCTTATATCAAAAAGCTGAATACTGATAAAGTGGAAACTAGATCAGAAAAGGGTCGATTTGTTGGACATCCAAAAGATAGTTTTGGATATTATTTTTATTTGCCTACTTCACAAAAGGTTATAGTAAGTAGAGATGCCACATTTCTTGAACAATAGTTTGCTCAAGAAGGAGGCAAAGGAAGGCAAATAGAGTTAGAATTGGAGAATTCTGACTAACCAACAGATCAGATGGATATAGATCCATCTAACCAACCTACACCCGTTGATGAAACATCTACAACTATTCCTCGTAGAACAACCAGGGTATCTCACCCACTAGTGAGATATGGTTTCCTTCATGAAGAAGAACAAGAGTTGTCTACTTATGAAGAAGTAGATCATGGAGATAATCCACTTACCTATGAAGAAGCTATATCAGATATAGACTCTTCAAAATGGATTGATGCTATGAAATCTGAGATTGATTCCATGTATAAGAATTAAGTTTGGGATCTTATTGACCCATCTGAAGGTATTGTACCTATAGGGAATAAATGGGTTTTCAAGAAGAAAATTGATTCTGATGGAAAGGTAGAGACCTATAAGGCAAGGCTAGTAGCGAAAGGGTTTCACCAAAGGCAAGGAATCGACTATGAGGAGACTTTCTCGCCTGTTGCCATGCTTAAATCAATTAGGATTCTATTAGCAATAGCTGCATACTATGATTATGAGATTTGACAGATGGATGTCAAAACAACTTTTCTCAATGGATAAATTGAAAAAAATATTTTCATGAAACAACCTAGGGGTTTTGAATCCCAAGATGGTTCCAAGGTATACAAGCTAAAGCGATCCATTTATGGGTTGAAACAAGCTTCGAGGAGTTGGAACATCCGTTTTGATGAAGCCATTAAGTCATTTGGTTTTATAAAAAATGAGGATGAGCCATGTGTATATAAGAAGGTTAGTGACAGTGCTATCACTTTCCTTGTCTTATATGTGGATGACATACTGTTGATGGGTAATGACACAGGTATGTTAACAACTGTAAAGGTATGGTTGTCAAATACATTCTCCATGAAAAACTTAGGGGAGGCAACCTATATTCTTGGGATTCGCATCTATAGAGATAGAGGGAAAAGAATAATTGGTTTATCCCAAAGTTTATACTTGGAAAAGGTGTTAAAGAGGTTTAACATGCTTGATTCCAAGAGAGGATTATTGCTAGTGAGATATGGTATCCACCTTTCTAAAGAGATGTCTCCAAAAACAGCTGAAGAAAGAGATAAAATGGCCAGGATTCCATATGCTTCGGCTATTGGAAGTTTGATGTATGCAATCTTGTGTACTAGGCCGGATATCGCATATGCTGTTAGTTTGACTAGCAGGTATCAATCCAATCCAGGTTTAGAACACTGGATAGCTATCAAGAATATCCTTAAGTACTTGAGAAGAACTAAGGATTTATTCTTGATATATGGAGGTGGAGACTTGCAATTGGATGGTTATACTGATTCTGATTTCCAATCAAATATCGATGATAGAAAGTCTACCTTTGGATATGTGTTCATTTGTAATGGAGGTGCAGTCAGTTGGAAGAGTTCCAAACAGAGTACGACTGCAGATTCCATTATCGAGGCTGAGTATATTGCTGCATTAGATGCTGTAAAGGAAGCTGTTTGGATAAAGAAGTTCATGACAGCACTTGCAGTAGTTCCTTCCATTGAGTCAACAGTTCCACTTCACTGTGACAATAATGGAGCAGTCATACAGGCTAAGGAACCCCGGTCTCACTAGAAATCCAAACACATAGAAAGGCGCTACCACATTATCAGAGAAATAGTTGGACGAGGCGATGTAGCCATGCAAAAAAATAGCATCAGCTGAAAATCCAGCTGATCTATTCACTAAGCCTATGTCACAGACTCAGCTAGACCGACATCTTGAGAAGATGGGTCTAAGATATTGTAATGAATAGCTTTAGTGCTAGTGGGAGATTGTTAGTAGTATGCCCTGGAGCATATCATTTAGTATGTATCTTGTACATGTTTTTATTAATAAAAGGCATTTCCACTTTTCCAATTGCATAACATATTTATGTGTAATAGAATAGGTCCATTGATATTTTGTTAGAAATTCTATTCTTAAGTTGTTAAGAATATGAGTGACAGTATTTCTAGCACAAAGTATCATAAATAGGTTCACAATCGAGGATACTTCACAATAAGGACATGACTTATCCAGAAAGATTGTATTCATGTTTGTTCTCAAGTTATTTATATGAGATATAAATAAGATGGAATGGTGAGTCTCATGTCATATGACAAATATGATAGGTACTTATACATGATAAGTAGGTCGAACCAGTGACACTTATGACAAGCATATGGAGTTTACTCTTGCCAATGTATTGTCATAAATCATATTAGTGCATATAATCTTTCACAGTTATCTTGTATAAAGGTGATTTGAGTTTGATACTGCTTTCATACTTGTACTATGTATGGGTATATAGGCATCTGTTGGCTCCTACTAGTTATATATGGAGGTAAGTGTTGATCAAGATAGAATATGTTCCTCTAAGTAAATAGGGATAAAATCCTACGTTTATTTAATTATTCTTGATGTTTCAAGTTCCTGGCCAGGACAGATAGATTTAATCAAAAAAGAGTTTCTGATGAGAAAATCTTTTTAATCAAGAACTGGAATTAAAAGAGAATATAATATTCATAGCAAATGGGGTTTGACATAAGCCATGACTCCAGCTTGAATTAGGATTTTGTAACAGAGAGATTCTAGTGCATGGTAACATATGATTATAGGTTCATTTAAGGTAAACCTTATTACTAATTGGGTGGCCATGGCATGCTATGCTAGGTGTTAACCATGGTCTATGAGGTGCATAAAATGGTTTAGAGAAATTATTTATGGTAAAAAAGAGTTCTGATGATATTAAGAGTTGATATCATATCTCATTACCAATTAGTGATGAGCCTAGTAAGTCACACACATACACAAGTAATCATCAAATTAAATATAATTTAATTAATTAATTAAAGAGTTTAATTGATTAATTAAATATGTTTAGTTTGCAATTAGATTGCAAAGTCCCTAGCATGACTTGAAACCAAATCTAGGTTATTGGATGTATAGTATAAGTTAAATTTATATTTAAAGTGTTTAAATGTGAATTTAATTAATGAGAAATTAATTAATAGAGATTAATTAATCAATTTATATTTGATATAAATTGATTAGAAGAAGAGAAATAATTATTGTAGGTTGAGAACTCAAAATTAAGACACAGGGGCATTTTGGTCATTTCACTGGGTGACATGTGGCACCATGAAATGGTGACACATGGTACTACACATAAACTTGCTAAATGTCTTTTAATCATATAAGATGATTAAAATTAAGATTAAATATAGGTTTGATACTTGGCATAATGTGATTGGGTCAATTAAACCTAGAGCCAATCAGAAGGTGACATGTGGCAAGGGTTGTAAGTGGTGACCTAGTTATATAAGTGTAAGGATGAAAGAACAAAACACAACCAGCTATTGCCTCCCTTTGTGCCGCCACCCTTGAGGCTGCCATTCTCTCTTCTTCTTCATCTCTCATCAATTCTAAGAGATTAGCAAACAATCTCTTGAATTAAAAATACTAGAAATTGTTTCTAGTATTCTATTTACATCTTTAATCTTTCAAAAAGTAAAACTTGATTTTCTAATTCATAGAAAAAGCTTTAGAAGTTGTTCAAGGGCTGCCATAGGTGATCTTGGTGTGGACAAACTAGAGGGACAACATCTGGTGTCCTAAAGACGCATCCCAAAGGTGCCAAACACACTTCAATGCATCAAGAGGTTAGTGAACTTGTTCTTGATCTAATCTAGGGTTCTAAAATTAATCTGATTAATTCTAAAATCTTAAATGGAAAATACAGATTCAAAAATATATTAAAAGAGTTTTAATATGTTGTTTATCATTGAAATTAAATAGATAAAAATAAATCTTGCATGATGCATGTGACCCTAGGTGAAAATTTTTGAATTCATTGATATAAACTTGTGTTTTTCATGCTTTTGCTCCTTAAAACACAGACTACCTAAAGTGAGGACATTATATTCAAGCCCTAATCACTTTCAATCAACCTTCAATTCACCCAAAACTTGACTCTCCTTCTTGCCCTCCCCAAACCGAAATTCCCTCCTTCAAATACACCTATAATTTCAATTAATTTCCATAGTAATCTCCCCAATCAAATTTGAATTTCATAAATTCACAACTAAATAAGCTTAAATCACAACTTACCTTAATTGGCTAACACTCCTTCTTCACTAATCTTTCAAATTCCTTAGAATTCTTGCTTGCTTTCTTCAAATCAAAGCTTAATTCAAGGTTTTCTCTCAATTTTCTATAAAAATTATAGATAAATTCATGGGTTTAAAGCTTGGGAATTAAAGCTTTACTGGAGGGTTAGAGAGAGAGTGGTGGACGTCAAGGATGGAGGAAGAAGAAGATGAAGATGAATGATATATGTCATCTTTCATTAATATTTATCTTATTTTAATCCTAATGGCAAAATTGAAATTATTTGGAAATGACAAACTTGTAAATATGTTAAAATCTCTAATCATTACATTTGACTTTTAATTTTAATTGTACTTAATTATCCTAATCATAATTAATTAAGCTAATCTAACTTGATTAACTTAATTAGTCTCACTTTTTGTTAATATTTGACTTTTAAATTTAATTGACTAAATTTTGCTCTTACCGGGTTTCTATTTATCTTTTCCATAATACCCGATAAATTCCTAACTCTATTTTTCACTTAGGTTTTTACTCTGCTTATTTGAACTTATTTTTTTTCATTTCTTTGACTGATTAATTCATAATAATACTCTAATTAAGCCTTAATTAAGAATCTTACAAGGTCCTATAGGAACTGGAGTAGCAACCAGACCCATAGTTACTTCCTAATGGAGTTACCCATTGCCGAGACTTGTGCACATTTAACTGATTTACACTCTACCTCTTTTATTTTTTTCTTTAACTTTACTTGATCTTTATTAATTTAAATTATGAATTCTTACGTAAATTAAAGGGTAGTTCTAGACATCCCATCCTTCCGGGCAGATATTAGTTGCCTGAATAGTAGAATGTATGGAGCTACCTAAAGTAGTGGCATTACTGATGTGAACCTTCAAGTAATTGGTAACTTGAAAACCCACATTCAAGAATTAAGGAACAATATGGAAAGCACCAAATCAAGATGTATGAATTTGATTCTTTGAACCAAAGACAATCGATTCGTGTAATTCAAAGAAAATATCAGAAATGGGATTCTTGACCTAATTCATATGGAGAATGAATAAACCAAGAATATTATGCACATTAAACCTTGCAAGATAAAAATCTTAGCAAGTTAATGAGCTTCACAAGAACAAAGGCAATAGCCAATTCACTCACTAATGGAGCAGAAACAATCTTTCATTAATATTCAAAGTGTGTCCTCCACTCTCTCATTACACTTGTATTTATAGCCTCTTGGCTTCAAAGCTAAAGACAAAAATATCCCTACTTTAGTAACAGTTGTAAGGAGCTTTAAGTCCAAACAAAAATTAATTTATCAAAAGACTAAAAACTCCTTACAAAAAGTAAATTTAATACAGCAGCAAGTAAGGGCATTTAAGTCCAAAAGAGAGGTGGTTATAACAGCAAGGAATATTCCTTGAAAAAAGGTGCCAGCAGATGCATGTACATGGGTTGGATCTGGTGCATGCATGTCCACAGGTTATTCCATGTAACCTAATGCTCCACATGACACCTGGTCACTTCCAAGCTTAATTTTCACCAAATTTAATCCTTTATAATTTTCTTCATGCCATTCCAGCTCATAATCCTTGCTCCTTATGATTTCACAAATTAAATTCTGAAGTGATTTAGCTCTAGCTCTAGTAATTGGACCTTGGATGAAATCCTTTGGCGTGCATGTAGCTTGATAATTGCATGACACCTACTCAACTTATTTTGCCCCTTGATATGCTTCAATGACTCATGATCTGTGTGGATGACAAATTGCTTTGGCCAAAGGTAATGTTGCCACTTTTCCAAGGCACGTACCAATGCATACAACTCTTTATCATATGTAGAATAGTTCAAAGCTGCTCCATTAAGCTTCTCACTAAAGTATGCTATTGGTCTCTTATCCTGCATTAAAATGGCTCCAATACCTATTCCTGATGCGTCACACTCAATCTCAAAAGTCTTAGAAAAATCAGGTAAAGCCAACACAGGAGCGAAACATAATATCTCTTTAATTTTGTGAAAAGCATCATCTTGTTTCTGTTCCTAAACAAAATTAACATTCTTTTTGACAAGATCATTCAATGGTGCTACAATGGTACTGAAATTCTTAATAAATCTTCTATAAAAACTAGCTAGTCCATGGAAACTACGTACTTCAGATGTAGACTTTAGAATGGGCCAGTCTTTAATAGCTCTAATTTTTTCATCATCAACTTCAACACCATTAGCACTAATGACAAATCCTAAAAAGACAACATTTTCCATGCAAAATGAACATTTCTTCAAGTTAGCATATAATTTTTCCTTTCTTAACACATCGAATACAGCTCTTAAATGATGCATATGTTCATTCATGTCTCTACTGTAAACCAATATATCATCAAAATAAACAACAACAAATTTTCCAATAAAAGCACGCAACACATGATTCATCAATCTCATAAAAGTGCTAGGAGCATTAGTTAGCCCAAAAGGCATCACTAACCACTCATATAGTCCATGCTTTGTTTTAAATGCAGTCTTCCATTCATCACCTACTTTCATGCGAATTTGATGATATCTGCTTTTCAAGTCAATTTTGGTAAAAACACAAGCACCACAAAGTTCATCCAACATGTCATCCAATCTAGGTATTGGGTGGCGATACTTTACAGTGATTTTGTTGACCGCCCTACAATCCACACACATGCGCCATATACCATCTTTCTTTGGTACCAAAAGGATGGGTACAGCACAAGGGCTCATACTTTCTCTCACGTAACCCTTAGCTAGCAATTCCTCAACTTGCCTTTGTAATTCTTTGGTTTCTTCAGGATTAGTTCTATAGGCTGGACGGTTGGGAATAACTGCTCCAAGTACAAAATCAATCTGGTGCTCAATCCCTCGAATAGGTGGTAGTCCAGCTGGCATCTCCTCAGGTAGCACATCCTCATATTCCTGCAAAAGGGAGACAACAACACTAGGCAAATTGGGGTCAAGGTCAGATGTGGATAAACAAGAGTCCTTAAACACAATTAATAACATTTGCTTGTTGGCAACTATGGCATTCCTCACATCTCTTCCTTTAGCATACAAGCTTAATTTTCTCTTTCCTCTTTCCGCACAGCTCTCCTTTTGCGCCGAAGTTTCATCTTTTTCAAGCACTGTTGGAATGTTTTCTTTACACTATTTTCTTTCCTCACAACCACCCTTGTCTTGCTCACTCACAACATTTTCAGTCAATTTCTTTTCACTCCTTTTCTTCTCTGCTCTCTTTTCGGCCACTCTTGATTTTACCTCACCCATTGCTTACTTAAGCCTTGTTTGGTCTTCATAAATCTGTTTTGGTGTCATAAGTGCCAAAATGATTTTCCTTCCATTCATTTCGAAAGAATACCTATTTTTATACCCATCGTGGATCACCTTTCTATCAAATTGCCATGGTCGGCCAAGTAATAAATGGCCAGCTTGCATTGGAACCATGTCACACATAACCTCATCTTGATACTTTCCTATTGCAAAGGAAATCAGCACTCGCTTTGTTACTTTCACCTCACCGCATTCATTCAACCACTACAACTTATAGAGTCTAAGGTGTTTCAAAGTCCTCAATCCTAATCTCTGCACCAAAATAGTACAAGCAACATTAGCACAACTTCCCCCATCAATGATGACACTACAAGCTTTGTCTTGGATAAGACACCTTGTATGGAAAATTATTTCTCTTTGCAATTCATCACCAACATCCTCCTTTACTTGAGTATTTAATGCTCTCATAATCACTAGAGCACTTCCTTCAGCAGCATATTCTACCTCTGCATCCTCCTCCCCTGAAGATGTGGAATCACTCACAATTTCCTCCTCCGTTTCTATCTCACCATTTTCTCTCATGACCATGACTCTCTTGTTAGGGCACTGAGAAGCTATGTGTCCACTGCCCAAACACCTAAAACACTTCACATCTCTATTTCGGGTAGTAGTTACAACCTCCTTTCCTTTACTTTCTACAAATTTCTTCTCCACCTTTTTTTCCTTTTCCTCATTTCTCTTATATTTGCTAACAACATTTTCCCTATCCTCCTTCTTCCAGTTAGACTTCCAAGATGAAGAAGTACCTGCATTTCCTTCAAATTTTGACTTGCTTTTAAGTTGCTTTTCTACCTTCATAGCCATGTGGACCATATCCTCCAACTCAACATAGTGATGTAACTCAACATTATGAGCAATCTCCTTGTTTAGCCCATTCAAGAATCTAGCCATGGTGGCTTCTCTATCCTCCTCCACATTTGCTCTAATCATAGCAATTTCCATTTCTTTATGATAATCTTCAACACTTTTAGAACCTCGAGTCAATCTTTGTAACCTCTGATGTAGCTCTCTATAGTAATGACTAGGAACAAATCTCTTCCTCATTATAGTTTTCATCTCACCCTAGGTTGCAATTGATTGCTCATAATTTCTCCTTCTACTAATCAACACTTTATCCCACCATACCAAAGCATAATCAGTAAATTCTACTACTGCTAACTTTACTTTCTTTTCCTTTGAATAGTGATGACAATCAAACACAGCTTCTACCTTCCTTTCCCATTCAAGATACATATCCGGATCATTTTTCCCTTGGAAAGAAGGGATGCTCACTTTAATACTTTTGATATTGTCCTCTACCCTATTCCTCTCTCTTTCCTCTCTTCTTATCCTCCTATCCCCATTCCTCCTATCTTCAGCTCTTCTCTCATACCTACCCCTCCTAGGTCTTTCAACCTCAAAATCATAGTTATCAACCTCATCTTCATCAGATTCAACTACGGGAGGTACAAGATCCCTCCTATTTGGCCTTCTCTCATTTTGCCTATCTCTTTGCTCCAATCTTTCCAACATATCTATGATTCCATTGCACACAACATTTATTCTTTCAAATTGTTGTCTGACAGCCTACATGTAGAATGGATTTTCATCTTCCCCCTCACTACCATCAGCCCTTCTAGACATGTTTTTAGACCTGCAAGAAAATGGTTAGTGTAAAGAAAACACCTCACTCACTCCCTTACGTGTTTACACTCAACAGGGGACACTCCACTTGTGTCTAACTCAATAAGGCTTTTCCCCTCTTATGAACTCACCACTCTGTGCCTTTTACCTCTCTTGGCTATGTCCACAAGTTCTTATCAAACTCAAGTAACTCAAACCAAGACTGTACTCACAAAAAATTTAACACACAATAAAATTCTTGAACGAGACGGATCAAAATGAGTAATCAAGAAAGCAATAATGTAACTCAAGAAGTCAAGAAAAGAAAAGCTCAAGCATGGAAATGTAATGCAATAAGGAATCAAGAAAGAAGACAACAAAATAAAAGAGTAATAAGCTGGAAAAGTGACAACCTAAAGAAGTGATATCAAGCTTAAATATCCAAGTTTGCCACCAACTTATCACAATTACCAGCAGTTCACACAATACACCAAGAATTGCATAAATTTAGGATCACCAAGCAAACGAGTGTATTTTGATCTGAAATTGAGTAGGCAAATGCAATCCAATACTAACTAATTGCTGTTAGAATTTCAGGCTTTTCTTGATAAGTTTACTATGTAAACCAAATTTAATCGTGTCTGCCACAAAATTTTGTTCCCCACACAAATGGTTAAATTTTGAGCTGAGATTTAATTTAAGAATAGCTCAAATGTGTGAAAAACAACATGTAAATTTTCAGGAATTTCTGGGCTGATTTGCTATGTGAACTTAATTTAATCGGGTCTGCCACAAAATTTTGGTTCCCCACAGAAACGGATGAATTTTAAGCTGAAATTTAATTTGGGAACTACTAATATGGGATATAAACACCCGGTAAATTTTCAGAAATATCTAGATATATTTTCTATGTGAACTTATTTTGATCGATTCTGCTGCAAAATTTTGGTTCCCCACACAAACGGTTGAATTTTAAGCTAAAATTTAATTTGGAAATTACCAAAGTGGGGTATAAACAACCTGTAAATTTTCAGGAATTTCTGGGTCTATTTGCTATGTGAACTTAATTTGATCGAATCTACCGCAAAATTTTGGTTCAGTAGGCAAACAATATCAAACAACCCCCAAAATTTACACCCAACGTCTTAAACACACCCAAATAATGCTGGTAAAGTTTCAGGCCTAATAGGTAAGTCAAACTCAATGACCCAAAGAATCTCTCATGCTTGATATCAAAATGAAGGAAGTAAGATGGATAGCTAGAATAATGGCTTTGGCTTGATTAACCCAAAACCCTAAGACAAACTCAACAAAACAAATTTTTAAACAAACAAGTCATACTAAACCCCAAGAGCCAATTTCGGTCAAGCAAACAATGAACAAAAATGTGAATAACAGAAACACAATAAGAAGCAAAACAAGGTTTAGCAAGAAAGAACTAGATACAAGATGAAGAAGAAGAAACAAATATGGAACTAGAGCCAAACAACAAATATGAAAAAGGTAACAAACAAAAAGAATAAGAAGCAAATAGAGAATCTACCTTGTTTGGACGTCCCTTTGCTCTGATACCAAAACTAATGTGAACCTTCAAGTAATTGGTAACTTGAAAATCCACATTCAAGAATTAAGGAACAATATGGAAAGCACCAAATCAAGATGTATGAATTTGATTCTTTGAACCAGCACAATCAGATTGCTGTGTAATTCAAAGAAAATATCAGAAATGGGATTCTTGACCTAATTCATATGGAGAATGAATAAACCAAGAATATTATGCACATTAAACCTTGCAATATAGAAATCTCAGCAAGTTAATGAGCTTCACAAGAATAAAGGCAATAGCCAATTCACTCACTAATGGAGCAGAAACAATCTTTCATTAATATTCAAAGTGTGTCCTCCACTCTCTCATTACACTTGTATTTATAGCCTCTTGGCTTCAAAGCTAAAGACAAAAATATCCCTACTTTAGTAACAGCTGTAAGGAGCTTTAAGTCCAAACAAAAATTAATCTATCAAAAGACTAAAAACTCCTTACAAAAAGTAAATTTAATACAGCAGCAAGTAAGGGCATTTAAGTCCAAAAGAGAGGTGGTTATAACAGCAAGGAATATTGCTTGAAAAAAGGTGCCAGTAGATGCATGTACATGGGTTGGATCTGGTGCATGCATGTCCACAGGTTATTCCATGTAACCTAATGCTCCACATGACACCTAGTCACTTCCAAGCTTAATTTTCACCAAATTTAATCCTTTATAATTTTCTTCATGCCATTCCAGCTTATAATCCTTGCTCCTTATGATTTCACAAATTAAATTCTAAAATGATTTAGCTCTAGCTCTAGTAATTGGACCTTGGATGAAATCCTTTGGCGTGGATGTAGCTTGATTCTCATCAATTACAATTCTTCCCCTCTAAAAAGAAATTTCTTTCTCAAAATTTACCTGATGTAAACAGCTGTAGATACTGCTGCCTCATTATCTCCTCGCTCTCCCAAGTGGCTTCCTCTATGTTATGGTGTCTCCAGAGCACCCTTACTAATGGAATCTTCTTATTCTGCAATTCTTTGATTTCTCCAGTTAAGATTTTTACCGGTTCCTCTTCATATGTTAAATCTGGCTACACTTCAATTGCCTCCACTGATATGATATGTGAAGGATCTGATCTATTCCTCCTTAGCATCGAGACATGAAATACATTGTGGATCTTATCCAATTCTTCTGGTAAAGCTAGCCTATAGGCTACCAGACCCACACGTTCAATGATTTTGTATGGGCCGATAAACCTTGGGCTTAATTTACCCTCCTTCCCAAATCTTAACACCTTTTTCCATGGTGACGCCTTGAGAAAAACTTTATCACCCTTGAGAAAAACTTTATTGCCGACTTCATATTCTATGTCTTTTCTTTTTAAATCCGCATATGACTTCTGTCTATTTGATGCAGCTTTCAAACTAGCTCTAATCACCTTTACCTTCTCCTCAGTCTGTTTTACCAAATCTGGCCCCACAATCTTATCTTCACCCAATTCTGTCCAGTATAAGAGTGTCCTACACTTTCTCCCATATAATGCTTCATAAGGAGCTATCTTTGTACCTGTGTGATAACTATTATTTATGCAAACTCTGTTAATAGTAGATACCTGTCCCAATTTCCTTCAAATTCTAACACAACTTCTTATCATATCTTCAAGTATTTAGATGACTCTTTTTGACTGCCCATCTGTCTGAGGATGAAAAGCTGTGCTATAATGTAATTATGTACCCAAGGCTTCCTGTAACTTCTTCTAAAACCTAGATATAAACCTTGTGTCTCGGTTTGATATGATCAATATTGGTACTCTATGTAACTGACCTATCTCAGTTATATACAATTATGCTAACTTCTCCAATGAGTAGTCAGTTCTAACTGGTAGAAAGTGAGCTGACTTTGTCAATCTGTCTACTATTACTCATTGTGAAATCCTTACTTTAGATAGTCCAACATTCTACTGTTCCGGTGACTAATGTCTGTCTAGACAACCAGAAAGTTTATAACTATATATAAACTAGAGTGAGGAGTCATAAATAGTTTAAATAATGACAAGAAAAATTAAGAAAAAATTTAAGCAATGAATGCATTAAGGTTAAATGTGCCATAGCTTCGGCGATGAGTAACCCTAACGGGAAGTAGCTGTGAACACAGTTGCTGACCCTAAACCAGAGGGAAAACCCTATGAAATGATTTTTGGGACTCTAGTGAAGAGTTATTGAGGCTTAGATGGCAATAGAATACCAAGAAAATGCTAAGAAAATTTTGTAAATTGGTACAGACAATTTTAACTCAGTAAACAAAACAAAGAGCATTTTTGTCATTTCTGTAGCTCCCTCATTTTAGCTAGTCTATACATTCTACTGTTTCAGTCACCAATGTTGGTTCAGACAGCTAGAATGTCTGGAATTATATTTAGACTAGAGTGAGGAGTCATAAATAATCCAAATAATGCTAAGAAAAATTAAGAAAAAATTTTAAAAATGAAATGCATTAAGGTTAAATGAGCCGTAGCCCCAGCGATGGGTGACCGTAACGGGAAGCTACTGTGAAGATAGCTAACAATCCTAAACCTAGGGGAAACTTTGTGAAATAATTCCTGGGACTCCAGTAAAGAGTTATTGAGGGTTCGATGACAATAAATTTCTAAGAAAACCTAAGAAAAATTAAATCAATCGGTACAGACGATTTTAGCCCGTTAAGCTAAATGGAGGGCATTTTGGTCATTTCACCTTCAGAGATGATTTTTGACCAACTTTTCCATTTAAGTAAGTGAGATTTATGATATAAAATGTAAATGAATATTGATGAAAAATTAATTAAAAATAAATAAAAGAGAGAAGAAAGAAAATAAAAAGAAAACAAAAACTAATTTTAATTATGATGTCATAATTCATTAATTAGAATTTCTATCCAATGGGCATTAGACAACCACTTAAGAAAGAAGTTAAAAATTGATTAAAAAAAAAGAAAAGAAAATACAACTTCTTCTTCATTCACTCTTTTGGCCGAAACAGTAGAGAGAGAAGTTCTTCCATTTTTGGTTCACCTAAGCTCCATCTCCCCTTTGATCACACCCTAAAACCTCTAGTCTTCTTCACAAAAACTTAATTTTACCTCTTGGAAATGTGTTTGGCTGCCAAGAAAAGCCAAGAAAGTAAAGAATTGTGAAGGGAGAAAATCTCTCCAAAGAGGCTAGTGCCATTTCTCTCCCTTTAGGTGTATGAATTAAGTTAGAAATTTAAGGAATTGAAAGAAAATACCTATGGATGAGCCACTTCCATTTTCGGCAGTGTGATGAGTTTTGACGTAATTAAAGTTGTTTATGAATGGCTTTGATTGTGATTATGAGACTAGAACATAAATTGATGTGTATAAAGTAGGATTTGAACATTTGGGAATTAGGGTTTATACAAGAATTAGGGTTTTGTTAAATTTATGGTAAACTAGGGTTCTTAACGTCAATTGATGACCAATTGGTATGTTTTGACCTTAAATTGAGATTAAATGTAGCATTAGATATTGAATTGGTAAGGCTGCCCTATGTGATGAATTCTGGACCATTGGAGTCCAGTGTGTTTGGACAGCCCTAATTGGATTTGTGTAGCTCCAATTGGTGCAAGGCCAATTGGATGTGAAATTATACACATAATGCAACATTTTTGGTGAAGTAACCTGGCCCAGAAAACTAACCTAAGTTGACCTAAAAATTATCTCAATCCCAGTGACCAACATTCTAGTCTTGGAAAATGACCAAATGAACAGTGTTTGTTCAAATGGTCATAACTCAGTGTAGAAATATCCAATTGACCTGATTTTTATGTCAATGGAAAGCTTAGACAATTTAGAACAACTTTCATGAAGAATATAAACTCAAATTCTATCCCTAACTAATTGAAATTTCTAGCCAAATTTAGGCCACAAAAACTGCCAGAACCAAATTGTGCCCAAAAATTTTGGGTACTGACCAATCTGGCCAGTTATGGTTGAAAGGCCATAACTTGAGCTAAAAAAACTCCAAATGGAGTGATTCAAAAAGAGAATTAAAGAAGACACAATAAGGAATAACTTTGATGAAGAGAGTATAGCCAAATGTTTACTGTAGACAGGCCTAATAGAACAATGAACTTAGGTGAACCAAAACTGAAATTTTAAGATTATGTCCATTGGGCTTAGAATTGAATTTGGCAACCAATGCCAACACATATAATATCCAAAATGTGGTATGTTGGTGTCATTAGCACTAACATACCCACTGATTATGAAAAAGTTAATATTTTGGTTGACTAGTAAGATGAATAGTAACTCCTAAATATCAAATGTAATAAATTATACAATTAACTTTGTAATATGCCCTAGTATGCCTAGTATGATTAGTTTGGATAGGTTGGCATGCTAATAGGGTTTTGTTAGCAGTACTGCATATGGCATTATGCCATTTTGTGATTTATGGCATTTTGTGCCATTCTATGATATTATGGCCTATGGCTATTCTGCTATGCTTGATATACTTGGCCTTGTGCTCGATGATTATTATGGCTTATTAGCTGTTCTATTGCACATCTGGAGACACTTTGTGATCGATGGTGTGATGGCTCAAGGTACTTGGTACCCAGTGTCAATTTACCCATTTATCCAGTTCGGTCAGTTTGCATAGGTTACTTGGGCAACCATATTAAGTTTTAATAAATTATTATCAAATAATGCATATAACAAGTACTAAATTGATAATGTTATTAATAATTACCAAAAATTTTAGGTAACATAAAATATCAACATTATACTTGCATATTTATTTATTTTAGTTTATTTTTATTTTATATTAGCACTACTAAACTTTATGCTTAGCACGTCGCTGTTTGCCATGCATAGGTATTGGAGACGTAGCTGGGAAGCTCAGCAGACCTCAGACTTGGTGATCATTCAGATCTGCAGTGAGTTCAGAGTCACCTCCATTACAGTGCATCCTTGGTAGGACACTAGGATTTTGTTTGTATTTTGCATAGTGTATTTTGCAGTCAAACATTTGATTGACATGTGATGTAAATTGTAAACTTATGAAATTATTGTAAATGTTTGTGAGCTAATGAAATTGAATCTTTCTTTGTAAATATGAATATTTATTTTATGTATGGAATGAATGAAAACTTTGAGTTTGAGAAATTGTGAATTGATGGGATTATGTGGAATATATTTGGAGTTTGGGGACATGATAAAAGTATTTGGAGTGTTTTTAACAGGTTCTGAAGAACTTTTTTCTCAATTTTTAGCTGGCATTCTACCGGATTTTTTGTAAAATTTTTGGAATCCCAAATTGATTAAAATTTCAATAAATGGCATAAACCTCATTTAAAGGCTTTTTAATAAATAAATTAAGAACTAAAATGAAATAAGATATGATAAGGTGCTTCGGCACTCTGTGTGACATGTCTTACTCAGCTACAATGTAGATGGGTGAGGGGTGTCACATTTAGTGGTATCAGAGCACAATTTAGGCGTTTCTGGGTCCGGATAGAGTGCATATATTACACCTTTATTTGCATAGCATGGTATATTTTACTGTTCTGGTGATCGGTGTTGGTTCGGATAATTAAGAAAATTAGAACCACATCTAAGACACCTAGTTAAGCTCTGAACATAAATAATTAGTAATTGCCAAATAGTTTAGTATAAAGAAGAAAAACAGAACACAAGAAGTTAAATGAGCCGGGAGTCACAGCGATGGGTGACCTTCTCGGGAATGATTGCGAGGTCAGTCTAAACTCAAATTTTGAATTGTAAAATATGACGCTGCGGTCCTTAGGACTATTGCGAACACAGTGGAAAAGAGAAAATCATGAAAAAGAGTTGTTAAGCAGGTCAAATAATTAGGTTAGGTATCCGGAAGAAATATCGAATAACTTGCAAACCGGATTGAACCGGCGAGGGGCGATTTAGTCAATTCACCCCTTGAGCTGACTCCTGACCTAACTGTTCAATAAAATCGGAGAAAAGGAAATTTCAGGATCAAGAATTAAATTAAAGAACTAATAAAAAAACAAATACAAAAGAAAAAGAAAATTGAAAAAGTTTATTACCTCATGCTTACCTCATTGGATGACATCATCATGATGTCAAAATACAATTTTAATTTGCCTACCTAAATTGACCAAGTCAAAAGCATTTTTAAAGACTTAAAAATACATAAAATTGAAAAATTAAACCATTCTTCTTCTTCTTTTTTCAAGTGTGCCGGCTCCCATTCTCTTCTCTCTCTTTTTTCTCTCATCTCTTCCATCTTTCCATCATGAAAGCTTATTTTAAAGCTTTCTAAACCAAAAATTCAGCCATAAATTTTGATGTTTCCTTGGTTAAAACTTGTCCTTAGGTCTTAATTTAAAGATTGAAAGTGAAAAAGAAAGGAAAATTGGAGAGTTGAGAAGATAGAAAAAGCTTCATTTGAGGTAAACTTTCTTTTAAGTTAATTTAGTTATGTATGCATGGAAATGAACTTGAAGATGAGGATTTAAATTTAGGAATTACAAAAATTATGCATGTCTTGGTAAACCATGGAATTTTGGCCAGCCATGGTATTTAGGGTTTTGATGGTGTTTATTTAAATTAAACATGAAATGTGATGTGTTAAGAGGTGTTGAGCATGGTTAGTGAAGTGAATGGTGTTAATTGGAAAATTAGGGTTCTTGACTTAGGGTTTGGAAGAAAAATTTAAGAATTAGCCAAATGATGTTATTGACCTTATGTGAGTTGAGAAATGGTCAATTGTGACCATTTGTGGTGTGTATGAATTGTTAGAAACACGTTTAAATTCGAATTGGTGAGGGTCAATCTGCAGGCAGCTTGACCTAGGTACCTTTCAAGGACCAAAACTAAAAATTTACCAGCCCAATTGGTATGAGGCTAATTGGGAATGAAACTAGACACAAAATGACATATTTTTCATTCAGGAATCATGCCCAGAAAGTGACCATAACTTAGTGAACAATTAGGCCAAATCCAGAATTGGCAAACTGACCTGTACAAAAATGACCAAATGAATAGTAGTTACGTAAATGACCATAACTTAGTCTAAGAAGGTCCAAATGACCTAAAATGTTACCGATAGAAAGCTGAGACATAGCCCTACAACTTTCATGAAGAAAACAAACCCAAATTTTGACCATAACCTATTTGAAAAGCCACCTACATTCAACCTACAAAAATTGCCTTTATCCAGTGAATGCCGATAATTTTGGGTAAAACCAAATCCGGCCAGCCATGTTCAAATAGCTATAACTTAGGCTACAAAAATTCAAATGGAGTGATTCAAAAAGGGAAATAAAGTTAAGACAATAAGGAACAACTTCTATGGAAAAAACTTAGCCAAATCTCTACAGCAACATGACCAATGGAACAGTACAATACAAGACATCAAATCTGGAAATTAAAATTTGTACTTAGGAGACCTAAAATTTGAAGGAACAACTAAAACAAAAAAAATTGGTAACCAAAATGTTGTATGTGGGTATAATTGGATTTCCCATGCCTATTAAGCATTAGAAAGTCAACAAATTGACTTGAATAGTACTATAAATAGTAACCCCGACATGAAAATTTTCAAGAACATAAGTTTAAGCGTATTAGGCTGATAATTGAGCATATATGAATTTAATTATTGGATTTATTGTGAGACAAGATATTGAAACACTGTCAATTGTGTGTTTCAGCTGAAAAAGACCCGAAAAATATAAAGAACTGAGTCAAGACTTAGAGGTGACTCACGTTAGGTTTGTACACAATAAATTTATGTAATTATTTTCTAACTGAAAAGTTGAATTGTTATGCTTTATGAAATCACTGTGTTGTTTATAAATTGTGTTGCCATTTTGTGATTGCAAAAATGACTTTGAAAATTATTTGGGATCTTTCCTAAATTATTTGAGTACTTTGTTTTGAATTGATTTTGTATTCACACTTAGCATGACAGTACCACATTATTCCTGCTCCATTTATGGGGTTGAGATCGTTTATTTTCCTCCCTCTCTGGCTTACCAGTTGAGGTTGTAGATCGGATGAGTATTCATTAGCTAGCTAGCCACCTCCCTCATTGATTTCGATTAGTGGGGTTGTAGATTGCTTTGTCGTGGTGTACAACACGGCATTGATCAGAAATTTTGTGTCATGGCTTAAGTTGTGTATGAATTGGCAACATTGTGTTTATTAAATTATTTGACCAAAATTGTGCTATAATGAGTTTTAATAATGTGTGAAATATTTAAATTGTGATTTATCAATAAATATTTTATGTACTGCATTTCAAATTTTTATTGTGTACCATTGAATATTTTTATACTCAGCGATAGCTTATTTTGCTGTCGCAGATAAGGGTAAGAAGAAAGCAGCAGAGTGAGCTACTATTGAGATAGATGACTACATTGACCTTTTTGGTACGGATATTTATTTATACCATTATAGTTATTTTGATGTAAATATTGTAATGTCATATGTATTAATGTAAAGTTGAGCAGTTGTACAGTAAATTGTAATATTATTTTGGATTTTCTTTTTTGTAAATTAAGACCTGTATATGTAAATTAAAATTTAAATGCAATGTGAATGAAATTATGAAATATTGTGAGATGACAAACTTTGATTGAATTGTGGAATTGATTTGAATTATGTTGAATTGAGTCATTTTGGTGGTTGGGAGTTGTGGAAACAATTATTGGAAGTGTTTTTATAGGTTTTTGAAGAACTGTTTTCTCAAAATACAGAATGGACTCTTTTGAAATGTTTCCAAAATTTGCAAACAAATAAAAATGGATAAAATTTTTTAATAGTTTTGAAACTTCAATTAAATGTTTTTTAATTCCTACTAAAATGCTCACCACTTCCAAAATGTAAGAAAATGGTTTTAAAATCCCTTGTAGTGTACTTAATGAGTTATCAGTAGGTGAAGTTCGGTAGTTCATTAGGTATTATACGGAATCATGTTATGCCTTACAGAGGGGTAAGGCATAACATGATTCCGTGGTATCAGAGCATGGTTTTGCAATGAATTTTGACTATTTATGTGAATATTTCTTTGATAAGTACGATTGCTCAAGTGTCTTTAATTGATACATATGACATATTTACATAATGAATATGCCTTAACAGAGGTCAACCTCCTTGTGTGTAATCTCAGGAAGTAGGAAATTTTTGAAAATGGAATGGAAAATGGAGATCATTCCGTGGAGCAATCTGTCGAGGCTGAGGTCCAAGCAGAAGCCCCAGCACTTCAGAATGTGAGTGGATCAGCCACTCTAGCTCCTACTCCAGCACCACAGTTTCCTACTCAGTTTTCACAGCAGATGGCTGCATTTTTCCAACAAATGAAGGGAAATGTGCCACCCCAAGTTTAGATGCAAGCACCTGCAGTACAACCACAGCCCCAGCTCGACAATATGAAAAACTAATGAAATTTGGGGCTACTGAGTTTAAGGGCACTGTGGATCCATCGAAAGCAGAACAGTGGCTAGAATGGATGGAAAGGGTATTCAGAAAACTACAGTGTGCCGAAGAATTAAAATTTGAATATTCAGTATCTCTTTTGCAAGGGGACGCATATGAATGGTGGAAGACCATCCCCCAAAGCCTAGTTGAGCCACTTGTGCTGACATGGACAAACTTCCTGAGGGAATTCAGGCAGAAATGGGTTCCTGATGCTTATGTAGATATAAAATTGCAAGAATTCTTGAGCCTGAAGCAAGGGGACAGAACAATAGTAGAGTATGAGCGGGAATTTTCAAGGCTAAGTCACTATGCTGGAAGCTTAGTCTCCACCCTCAGAGACAGATGTAAGAGGTTTGAGGCTGGGTTGAGGCCTAGCTTAAGAATGCAAGTTGTGGGATTCAGACACCAGAATTTTTCTGAGCTGATTCTACAAGCCCTAAAACTGGAAAGGATAGAATCAGAAGGGGCGACGAAGAAGGGCACTCAAGAGAAAGAAAAGACTGAAAAGGCTATGGGCCAGGCTACTGAGAGTGGTTCTGGGAAGAGGAAACAGTTTAGGGGATCCAGCTCTCGCAGATCTGGCAGAGGCAGATTCTCTGGCCAAAGACCACCCCGGTCTGCTCAGCAGACCCAGTAGGCATTTTGAGGAGCTCTATCAGTCTGGCAGTGTGAGACTTGTGGTAGAACACACGGTGGGCTGTGTTTCAAGGCCACCGGTGCATGTTTCAACTGTGGTGGGAGTGGACATTTTGCTAAGGATTATACTAGTCCGCGCCGATCTGGACCTCCTGCCACATCTGAGGGATCAACCCAAGTCTCTGCACCTAGAGGGTCATAGCCAGCTGGTCGAGGTAAAGGTAGAGGTAAGGGTCCTGGTAGCACTCCTGGAAGTCAGAGTACTGTTAACCAGCCAGAACCAAGTGGTGCACCAGCTAGAGTCTATAACATGAGACAGAGAGAGGAGGCTGAAACATCAGACGTAGTAGCTGGTATTTTCTCTATCTTTAACCAAAATGCATATTTGTTTTTTGATCCTGGCTCCACACATTCATATGTCAGTGCTAGTGTGATGTATTCTACTGCTATCTAGTGTGTACAAATGGACAATGATTTGTTAGTAACTAGTCCATTAGGTTAGGAGGTTAGAGTCAACAGAATCTATAGAGACTGTCCTTTGGTGATCCAATGACATATTTTTCTGTCAGATTTGATTAAAATGCCCTTCAGAGATTATGATATCATTTTGGGCATAGATTGGTTAGTCAGGCATCATGCAATGATTGACTGTAGACTGAAGACAGTCACTTTTGATCTCCCTCTATACGGTGATGTGGTAATATATAGGGAGAGGTAGTTACTGCCATCAAACATCATTTCGGCTGCCCTAGCCAGAAGAATGATCAGAAAGGGGTGTGAAGCATACTTGGCACATGTGATAGACACCCAAGTGGGGAGTCCAGCACTGAGGGACATCCCTACTGTATGTGACTTTTCGAAAGTATTTCCTGATGAATTGCCAGGATTACCTCCAAAAAGAGAGGTACAGTTTGAAATTGATGTTATGCTTGGTGTGGATCCAATCTCCATAACACCATATAGAACGGCACCAGCAGAATTGAAAGAGTTGAAAGTGCAGTTGCAAGAGCTACTTGACAAGGGCTTTATCCACCCTAGTGTGTCACCTTGGGGAGCGCCAGTGTTATTTGTTAAGAAAAAGGATGGCACTCTCCGCTTATGTATCGACTATCGGCAGTTGAATAAGGTGACAATAAAGAATAGATACCGATTGCCCCGCATTGATGATTTGTTTGATCAGTTGAGGGGTGCAGCTGTATTCTCCAAAATTAAGCTGAGATCAAGTTATTATCATCTGAAAGTACAAGAGCAGAGTATTCCTAAAACTGCCTTTAGAACCTGTTATGACCATTATGAGTTCTTGGTTATGCCATTCATGTTAACTAATGCTCTGACTGCTTTTATGGATCTGATGAACACTATCTTCAGACCATACCTCGATCAGTTTGTAGTGGTGTTCATAAATGATATATTGGTTTATTCGAGGAGTGCAAAGGAGCATGATAGACACCTGTGCATTGTATTGCAGACTTTAAGAGAGAAACAGCTATATGCAAAACTATCAAAATGTGAATATTGGCTGAAGGAGATATCCTTTTTGGGGCATATAGTATCAGTGGAAGGTATTAAGATAGATCCAAGCAAGATAGATGCTGTCTTTAATTGGAAGCCACCTAGAAATATCACAGAGATTCGCAGTTTCCTAGGGTTAGCTGGATACTACCGCCGTTTTGTGAAAGGGTTCTCCATGTTGGCATCTCCACTGACTAAGCTGCTTAGAAAAGATTTGAAATTTTAGTGGACGGATAAATGCCAGCAGAGTTTTGATGAATTGAAAAGGTGTTTGACTGAGGCACCAGTCCTGACTTTACCTACCCCGGGTAAAGAATACACAGTATATAGTGATGCTTCTCATAATGGGTTAGGTTGTGTACTGATGCAAGATCGGAAAGTCATTGCATATGCATCACGCCAGCTGAAACCTCATGAGAGGAATTATCCGAGACATGACTTGGAGCTAGCAGCTATTATGTTTGCTCTTAAGATCTGGAAACACTATTTATATGGGGAGAAATGCTACATTTACACAGATCATAAGAGTTTGAAGTATTTGGGTGCTCAGAAGGAGTTGAATTTGAGACAGAGGAGATGGTTAGAGTTAATAAAAGACTATGATTTTCTGATAGACTATCAGCCAGGGAAAGCTAATGTGGTGGCTGACGCCTTAAATCGCAAGACTATGGCAAGTCTACAGGTTTCTCCTTTGTTTATGGTACATGAGTTGAGAGTATTGCATGCCAGCTTAGAGATTAATGATGAGGGGTAGACAGCAGTTGCATGGCATGTACAGCTAGTGTTGATTGATCAGATTAGAATGGCTACTTAGAATGATCAGAAATATCAGAAGTTATTAGAAGAAGTCAGACAGGGCAAGAAACCAAAATTCTCAGTGAGAGATGAGGGTCTATTACTACACCAGGGCAGAATGTGTGTTCCTAATGACGTTGACTTGAGACAGATCATTATGAAGGAAGCACATGAATCTCCTTTTGCTATGCATCCTTGTGGTACCAAAATGTATAGAGGGCTGAAAGAGCATTACTGGTGGATGGGTATGAAAAGAAATGTAGCAGAATTTGTTTCCAAATGCCTAACTTGTCAGCAAGTCAAGGCATAGCATCAAGTACCAGCTGGTTTGTTACATCCATTACCAGTACCAGAATGGAAATGGGAGAGAATAACGATGGATTTTGTGATGGGACTTCCGAGGACACAGAAGAGCCATGATGCAGTATGGGTCATTATTGACAAACTGAATAAGTCTTCTCATTTTCTGCCTATCCGAATGGACTATAGTTTGGAAAGATTGGCCAAGTTGTACATTGATGAGATAGTAAGACTGCATGGGGTGCCAGTATCCATTGAATTAGTCAGTGATGGGTGACCTTCTCGAGAATGACTGCGAGGTCAGTCTAAACTCAAATTTCAAATCAGAAATGTGATGTCATGTCCTTAGGATCATAAGTAACACAAAGTGGAAAAGAGAAAATCATGAAAAAGAGTTGTTAGGTAGGTCAAATAATTAGGTCAGGGATCTGGAAGAAATATCAAATAACTTGCAAACCAGATTGAACCGGCGAGGGTCGATTTAGTCAGTTCACCCCTATAGCTGACTCCTAACCTAACTGTCCAATAAAATTAGAGAAAAGGAAATTTCGGGATGAAGAATTAAATTAAAGAACTAATAAAAAAATAAATACAAAAGAAAAAGAAAATAGAAAAAGTTTATTACCTCATGCTTACCTCATTGGATGACATCATCATGATGTCAAAATACAATTTTAATTTGTTTACCTAAATTGACCAAGTCAAAAGCATTTTTAAAGACTTAAAAATACATAAAATTGAAAAATTAAACCATTCTTCTTCTTCTTTTTTCAAGTGTGCCAGCTCCCATTCTCTTCTCTCTCTTTTTTCTCTCATCTCTTCCATCTTTCCACCATGAAAGCTTATTTTAAAGCTTTCTAAACCAAAAATTTAGTCATAGATTTTGATGTTTTCTTGGTTAAAACTTGTCCTTGGATCTTGATTTGAAGATTGAAAGTGAAAAAGAAAGGAAAATTAGAGAGTTGAGAAGATAAAAAAAGCTTCATTTGAGGTAAACTTTCTTTTAAGTTAATTTAGTTATGTATGCATGGAAATGAACTTGAAGATGAGGATTTAAATTTAGGAATTACAAAAATTATGCATGTCTTAGTAAACCATGGAATTTTGGCTGGCAATGGTATTTAGGGTTTTGATGGTGTTTATTTAAATTAAACATGAAATGTGATGTGTTAAGAGGTGTTGAGCATGGTTAGTGAAGTGAATTTGAATGAATGGTGTTAATTGGAAAATTAGGGTTCTTGACTTAGAGTTTGGAAGAAAAATTTGAGAATTGGCCAAATGATTTTATTGACCTTATTTGAGTTGAGAAATGGTCAATTGTGACCATTTGTGGTGTGTATGAATTGTTGGAAACAAGTTTAAATTCGGATTGGTGAGGGTCAATCTGCAGGTAGCTTGACCTAGGTCCCTTTCAGCGACCAAAATTGAAAATTTACTAACCCAATTGGTATGAGACCAATTGGGAATGAAACTAGACACAAAATGACACATTTTTCATTTAGGAATCATGCCCAAAAAGTAACCATAACTTAGTGAACAATTAGGCCAAATCTGGAATTGGTAAATTAACCTGGACAAAAATGATCAAATGAACAGTAGTTACATAAATGACCATAACTTGGTCTAGGTAGGTCCAAATGACCTGAAATTTTTACCGGTAGAAATATGAGACATAGCCCTACAACTTTCGTAAAGAAAATAAACCCAAATTTTGACCATAATCTATTTGAAAAGCCACCTCCAGTCAACCCATAAAAACTGCCTTTATCCAGTGAATGCCCAGAATTCTGGGTAAAACCAAATCCGGCTAGCTATGTTCAAATGGCTATAACTTAGGGTACAAAACTCCAAATGGAGTGATTCAAAAAGGAAAATAAATTTAAGACAATAAGAAACAACTTCTATGAAGAAAACTTAGCCAAATTTCTACAGCAACATGACCAATGGAATAGTACAAAACAAGACATCAAATTTGAAAAATTGAAATTTGTACTAGGAGACCTAAAATTTGAAGGAACAACTAAAACCAACAAAATTGGTAACCAAAATGTGGTATGTGGGTATAATTGGATTTTCCATATCTATTAAGCATTAGAAAATCAACAAATTGACTTGAATAGTATCATGAATAGTAACTCCGACATGAAAATTTCCAAGAACGTAAGTTTAAGCATGTTGGGGCGATAATTAAGCATATATGAATTTAATTATTGGTTTTATTGTGAGACAAGATATTGAAACACTGTCAATTGTGTGTTTCAGTTGAAAAAGACCCGAAAAATCTAAGGGACTGAGTCAAGGCTTAAAGGCGACTCACGTCAGGTTTGTGCACAATAAATTTATGTAATTATTTTCTAACTGAAAAGTTGAATTGTTATGCTTTATGAAATCACTATATTGTTTATAAATTGTGTTGCCATTTTGTGATTGCAAAAATGACTTTGGAAATTGTTTGGGATCTTTCTTAAAGTATTTGAGTACTTTGTTTTGAATTGATTTTGTGTTCACACTTAGCATGACAGTACCACATTATTCCTGCTCCATTTATGGGGTTGAGATCGTTTATTTTCCTCCCTCTCTGGCTTACCAGTTGAGGTTGTAGATCGGATGAGTACTCATTAGCTAGCTAGCCACCTCCCTCATTGATTTCGATTAGTGGGATTGTAGATTACTTTGTCGTGGTGTACAACATGGCATTGATCGGAAATTTTGTGTCATGGCTTAAGTTGTATATGAATTGGCAACACTTTGTTTATTAAATTATTTGACCAAAATTGTGCTATAATGAGTTTGATGATTTGTGAAATATTTAAATTATGATTTATTAATGAATATTTTATATACTGTATTTCGAATTTTTATTGTGCACCACTGAGTATTTTTATAATCAGCAATAGCTTATTTTGCTGTCACAGATAAGGGCAAGGAGAAAGCAGCAGAGTGAGCTGCTATTGAGATAGAGGACTACATTGACCTTTTTGGTACAGGTATTTATTTATACATTTGTAGTTATTTTGATGTAAATATTGTAATGTCGTATGTATTAATGTAAAGTTGAGCAATTGTACAGTAAATTGTAATATTATTTTGGATTTTCTTTTTTGTAAATTAAGACCTGTATATGTAAATTAAATTTTAAATGCAATGTGAATGAAATTATGAAATATTGTGAGATGACAAACTTTGATTGAATTGTGGAATTGATTTGGATTATGTTGAATTGAGTCATTTTGGTGGTTGGGAGTTGTGGAAATAATTATTGGAAGTGTTTTTACAGTTTTTTGAAGAACTGTTTTCTCAAAATACAGACGGTACTTTGCCGAAATTTTTCTAAAATTTGTGGACAAATAAAAATGGACAAATTTTTTTACTAGTTTTGAAACTTCGATTAAATGTTTTTAATTCCTACTAAAATGCTCACCACTTCCAAAATGTAAGAAAATGGTTTTAAAATCCCTTATAGTGTACTTAATAAGTTATCGGTAGGTGAAGTTCGGTAGTTTATTAGGTATTTTACGAGATCATGTTATGCCTTATAGAGGGGTAAGGTGTGACAGCATATCATTGCGTTGCATTTGTAAATGTTAAGGTGACACTAATGCAGATCTATTTGTTTTGGTTAGGATATGGATCTAACCTCGCAGAGGGCAATTGAGGAAGTGGTGGAGAGTTATGCTCCACCTGTGACTGAAGCCGGAGGCAGGGGGGAACTTGCTCCACCAGTGCCAGAGGCATCTGCATAGCCTCCACACGCCATATTTCATCAAATAACTGAATTTTTGAGACAAATGGCCAAAGTTATGCCACCGATACCACCTCCACTACAGAAATCTCATCTAGAGAAGCTCAGAAAATTTGGGGCTGTGAACTTTTTGGGAAAGAAAGAAGATGACCTTGTGGCAGCCGAGAATTGGTTGGATAGAACTGGAAGGGTACTAAAACAACTCCACTGCACCCCAGAGCAGAATCTGGAGGGTGCTGTGTCCTTGCTCCAAGATGATGCCTATCAGTAGTGGGACACAATAACCAATGAGGTGCAGCCAGATCAAATAACCTGAGACTTCTTCCTTGCAGAATTCAGAAAGAAGTATGTGGGCAGTGTAGATTTGAAAGAAAGAAGAAGAGAATTCATCAGTTTGAGGCAGAAGCAGTTGTCAATGGTGAAGTATGAAAGAGAGTTCGTCAGATTGAGCCGTTATAGAAGAGAAATAGTCCTCAATGAGGCTAAGAGGTGTAGGAGGTTTGAAGAAGGGCTGAATGACAACATCAAGATAATGATTACAGCTTTAGGGATTACAGACTTTACAAAGTTAGTTAAAGCTACACTGAAGGTTAAAAAATTCAGAATTAATGAGCAGAACAGAAAGGATAGACAACAGAAGAGAGGTACGAGTCAGACTAGTGCACCTTCTACTCCTAGTAAGAAGTTTAAGGGTCCTCATACTTAGAGTTTTAGTTAGCCACAAGGTCAGGGCCAGTCCCAAAGGCCAAGATCTTTGTTCACACTGAGGAGAGGCCAGTCCACACCTTCAGTGGGCAGCTCTCCAGGGACAGTGTTCAGGGGACAGCCCCAGCAGTCTCTTTAGCTTGTCCACACTGCCAAAGGTGGCATAAGGGGGAATGTTGGTGAGTGACAAGGGGTTGCTTTCGGTGTGGGTCTATAGAACATCAGATCAAAGATTGTCCACAGAGGACTGTTACAGCTGCTCCAGCACAAGTAAACAGGCCTGCCCCTACAGCTCAAAGGGGTAGTAGAAGGCCCGGTAAATCTGATGTAGTTGGTACATCATAGAGGCTAGCATTAGAGTCAGCTGAGAGGCCAGAGGAAAGAGTACCAGTTAGAGCATATGCCATGAGGGCTCAAGAGGACCAGGACGCTTTGGACATCATCAGGGGTATGTTTTCCCTCTACAACATATCTATGCATGCATTGGTGGATCCAGGATCAACCCACTCATATATGCAGATCAAGCTACCCATAGAAAGGGGAATGCAAGTAGAAGAAAATGACCAAGACATTCTGGTTACTAACCCACTAGGCCACAGTGTGGTAGTGAATAAAGTGCATAAAGGTTGCCCATTAAGGATTCAGAGGAATGAGTTCTCGGCAGACCTGATTGAATTGCCTTCCCATGAGCTTGACGTGATTTTGGATATGGATTGGTTGTCACATCATCAGGCAATAGTAGATTGTAAATTGAAGAGGATTTCTCTGAAAACATCTGAGAATGAAGAGATAACAGTTGTGGGTGAAAGGACAGATTTCTTGTCCAATGTCATCTCAGCCACTGCTGTAAGAAAATTGATGAGAAAAGGCAGTGAAGCCTATTTGGCACATGTAGTTGATACCAGAAAGGCTAGATCTAGTCTCCATGACATTCCCATTGTGAGTGACTTCCCTGATGTGTTCCCTGAGGAATTGCTTAATTTGCCACCAGAAAGGGAAGTTAAATTTGCCATTGAGGTATTACCAGGTACAACACCAATTTCTATTGCTCCTTATAGGATGGCACCTATTGAATTGAAGGAGTTGAAAATCCAGTTGCAGGAGTTACTGGATAAGGGGTTCATACGCCCCAGTGTGTCACTGTGGGGAGCTCTGGTGCTGTTTGTGAAAAAGAAAGATGGGACTTTGAGATTATGCATTGACTACCAGCAGTTAAATAAAGTAATAGTGAAGAATAAGTACCCGTTGCTTAGAATTAATGATCTGTTTGATCAATTAAAGGGAGGAGGCGTATTTTCTAAGATTGATCTTAGGTCAGGGTATCATTAGCTGAAGGTAAAGGATGTAGATGTGCCTGAGACTGCATTCAGAACCCGGTATGGGCACTATGAATTCCTGGTGATGCCTTTGGTTTGACAAATGTACCAGCAGCTTTCATGGACCTTATGAACTGTATCTTCCATCCATACTTAGATCAATTTGTTGTGGTCTTCATTGATAATATATTAGTGTATTATAAGAACAAAGAAGAACATGATGAGCATTTGAGGATTGTTTTGCAAACTCTATGAGAGAAGAAACTGTATGCTAAGTTATCCAAGTGTGACTTCTGGTTAAGTGAGATCTCCTTTCTTAGACACATAGTATCAGCTGATGGGATTAGAGTGGATCCCAAGAAAATTGAATCAGTGATGGAATAGAAGCCTTCCAGAAATACAACTGAGGTCAGAAGCTTCTTAGGGCTAGCCGGTTATTATAGGAGGTTGATACACTTGTATTATGTAGATATTTTTAAGTACATTTGTATAATATTTCATAGAGTTTAGAATAGTAATCTCATGCATAACCATTAATTTTTTTAACTTCTGTAAATTCCATTGTCAAGCTCTAAATTCTATGTTTTCTGCATCATTTCAGGTATTTGAGTGAAGTCCCAGGGCATAGGAGTGCGGAAGGAAACTTAGAAAGGCCAAAGGATTGAGAAAAGCTACTGATACAAAGTATATGGGTCGTGTAAGCAAAGCTACAGATCCGTGTAACCTACTACCAGAAGAAAGTTAGAGAGCCAAAGAAGAAGCAAAAGTACATGGGTCGTGTAATTAGACCCGTGTAAGTCTTTGCCAGGCACAAGCTTGAAGAATTCTCCAAAAACAGAAGAACACGGGTCATGTAACCAGACTCGTGTACCCAGTGTGGACCCGTGTAAACTCCTGTGCCAATGCAAGACACAACCATTTAGCTCCAGTAAGTTACATGGCTCGGGGACGTGTAGTGACACACTGGCCGTGTACCATGCAGCAGCTAGTTTCCTAATATGAATTCCAGCTCTTGTTTACACACTCCAAACAGACTCCTAATGGTTTTGGGATTCTAAAGACCTAACCTTAGACCAGTTATTATAAATAGAAGTAGAAAACGATAATAGAGGGGGCTCTTCTTTCAGTTTAACCTTTTTGCAGAGCTTTTTAGAGTTTTTCAGAAGGGTTTTCACTTTCCATACTTGCATCCTTCACAGCCGTCTTGAAGAATAAAACACCAGCACATAAGGGAAATCCTCAGCCAAAGTTCCACAAGGATCAAGACTACAATCATTCCTCTTTGGTTCTTTTATTTTATTTTCTCCATGTTTGTGGAACTCATCATGAGTGAGTAATTCCTTTATTCTAAAATTAGGAGAGTAACATTTGCAATTGTTATTATGGATAAATATTGAGTTTTGTTTATTGGATTTGAGTTTAGTTCTTTAATTCAACTTCTTGTGATCTTAATGCATGCTATGTGTTGGTACCCACTTAGTATTTATTGTAAATATTAATTAAAGGACTGAAAGATGAAATTAATATTAGAAAATCGAGATATTAAATCTAAGAAATTTGACCTATAGATAGGCTAACACTTTTTTGGAATTCCAAAATTAATCATAGATCTTAAAGGGTTTTAATTAATTTGATCACCATGAAAGTAGGGTTTAGGTTAATTAAAATACACCTTAAGTTACTTGAGAGAGGACTTAGGATATCTTAGGATTAATTTCCATCAAAGCAATTATTCTCAATCCGATGAATAAATAAGATTAAAAACCATAGTAAGGTTACAGTGTGAAATCTTAATTCTGGAATTGTTTTTATAAATAGTTTAATTCAAAAACTACTTTTACCATCTAAAATAGGTTTAACTCATTCTTCATCTATATTCGGTAGCCTAAACAGTCAAAATTGCCGTGTAGCTTGGTACTTACTAATTAAATTCCTCATGGGAATGATACTTCACTCATCACTTTATTACTTGTTAGCAATTCGTGTACTTACGGTGGTTGATAATGTCACACCTTACCCCTCCGTAGGGCATAACATGATCCTGTAGTATACCTAATGAATTACCAAATTTCATCTACTGATAACCCATTAAATACACTACTAGGGATTTTAAACCTTTTCTTATTTCTTTTTACAGTGGTGAGCACTTTTGACAGGTGTTAAATTTTTTTTTTTTTTTAACTGAAGTGAAACCAATAACAAATTTGAAGTATCAGTAATTTCTGTAAAAATTTCGGTAGATTGCTGTCTGTATTTTGAACAAAACAGTTCTTCAAAAACCTGTAAAAAGCACTTCTAATATGTTTGTCCAATCCCAAACTCCAATATGGCTCAACACAATTCAATTTTCTCAATATTTGTCAAACTCAATTCAACATCAATTTTCAGTATTTCCAAAAATAGACTACAAAATGACTGAGTAGTTCAAAAGCTGAGATAAGAGAAATATATTACAACTTTAGTTTACAACTGCTCAAGACCAAATATAATATATACATACAGTGCACATACATTACAACAAAAATTACAAAAAGGTGGTATACTCAATATACCCGGCAAAATTCCAAAATGTAGCACAAGCAGCCTACTCTGCTGCTCTGTCTGTCTGTCTACTTGCGACAGCAATGAAAAAGCTATCGCTGAGCCAATGTCTCAGTGGTATACAACATTAAGAAAATGCAATTTAAAACCATAAACCATAAATCATATAAACTGTGGATACTTAAAATCATAGTTAAATTCAAAAGACAGAGAATGTCATAAAGAATTAAACTCCATTTCACAATGTCTCAATGAATATCAATAAATCACACACACAGTTTAATCATATTTCCAAAGTCCAATTCGTCCTAAAAGCCAATGGCTAACGAGGAATAACATAGCTAGCTAGCAATTATATGAGTACTCATCCTATTCGTCCTCAACTGGCACACACCTCAACACTTCAGCCAAAGAGGGAATTCAAAGCCAATTCGTCCCACTAGACAAGCTAGCGAGGAATTTAATCAATATACATGATAGTTGTGGTTTCATACCATTTGCAATATTTTTCAAGCAATAAGTATCCATCAAATATCGTTCAAACAAATTTTCCACAATTTAAGCAATAACATACAAATTGTCATAATTTATTTCAATTAAAAATTCAAAAGAAATAACTGTTGTACACAAACCTCTAAAGAGTAACCTCTTGGCCTTGACTTAGTGTTTCTTTCCCCTTCCCTAAGTCTTTGCTAACTGAAACACACAATTTAAAGTATTTCAGTACTCAGTTAAATTGTTTCTAACAATAAGGTTCAATAATTAAATTTATTTAATACTATTATTTTTATTAGTCAACCTATAATGTTGACCTTTGATGCACTCTAGGGGAATAAATTTTAATGTTACCAATATGTCACTTTTTATAGTCCTTTAGTGTTGGTATATGTTACTAATTTCATTTTCAAGTGTATTGCATTTTATTGCAATTTATCTGATTTTGGTATGCTATTTTGACCTAGTCGAATTACCTAGTTTTCTTAGTTTTTGGATTCTAGTCAGAATTAC
The DNA here is from genome assembly GCF_030052815.1 of Hevea brasiliensis. Classification (NCBI taxonomy): domain Eukaryota; kingdom Viridiplantae; phylum Streptophyta; class Magnoliopsida; order Malpighiales; family Euphorbiaceae; genus Hevea; species Hevea brasiliensis. Next base: position 37,280,675 of record NC_079509.1, on the reverse strand, counting down.
AAACTTGTAGGTCTATGTCTTATTGAACTTTTGCCACAAATTTTAGGTCATTTGGAGTTTACTAGACCAAGTTATGGTCATTTTACTAATGCTAGACAGGTTGCACTAAAATGGCAAACTTAGGTCATTTTTAGGTCATTTTCGATTCTGGCAGTTTTTATACCCGAACTTGTACAAGCATTTTGACTTGCTTATGGTCATTTCTGAGTTTGTGATCTCTACAAAAGATGTATCCCTATGTCTAAGCTTTCCAACCATATAAATTTCAGGTCATTTGGACCTGTTTTAAGTGAGTTATGGCCAAAATACTGACTGTTATTCAAATGGTCAATTTTTCAGGTTTGCAATGTCACCAATCTAGATTTGGTCAATTTTCATGTCACTTTCTGGACAGAATTTACGTAGGCTTTCCAACATGAAAGTTGGCACATTTTGTGCCTAGTTTCACCTCCAATTGGCCTCATTCCAATTGGAGTCACACACTTAGGGCTATAGGCTCATTTACATACTGCCCCTTTACATGTCTCTCAAACACCAATCCAAATACACATTAACCTTGTTATAAGTCCACTTCTCTACCAAATTTTGAATTGGTACTAACCATAACCACTCAACAAAACATCATATTTAGGTTAACTTGGGCAGAATATAACAACTCACAATACATCAATTACAACTTAGAATTTGAAAGTCCAATTTCAACAATACATACACATGAATACCTCTCATTAACACATCTGATTTCCCATCAATAATCTCATACACATTCTGCCATCCTTGGTACCATAATTCACTAAACTATTTCATGAATTTAAACACTCTACCATGCATCACAAAGCTGCCCAATTGCTCGTACACATCAAGCTTCTCAATTTCAATACATGATCTCACTTTACATTCATACTTCACACATACACATAAAATACATTGGCTAAAACATCTTATGACATTAATCAACATGATTTATCATCAATTACATGTAAAAGCAAGCTAAACATCTTGAACTTCCATGGCTGCCAAAATGGAACACCACCCTAACACATCAAACCTCAACATTTCTTCCACAAATCAACTCACCACAACACCCACACAAACTTTAATGAAGAAAGGGAGAGGAAATGAGCACTTACTTAATTTGAAACTTGTTAAAAACTCATCAAAACCTTTCTTTCTTGTTCCCTATCTCCTCCCCAAGGTGTATAGACAAACTTTAGTGAAGAAACTATGGTGAAATGGAGCTTAGAATGGGAGTGCATGTGGCTTGCGTGAGGTTTGGCTATGGAGCTTCCATGGAGGATTGGTTTCGATTGAATGGTGAGAAGTTGAAGATGATGATATCCTATCCCAAATGTTGTATTTTAATGTCCCTTAATTCCCCTTAGTTGAGCACTGACTTAATTTTAAGATTTAATAATCCAAAGTTTCATAATTCACACATTTTATCTCAATTCATTTACTATTCCTATAATGTACCACAATTTTAATTTTTATGATATTTTCAAAGTTTAATATCATTTATTTTTAATGAAAATTTAGGTCAAAAGGCAATTCGGGGTGTCAAATGACCATAATGCCCTTATTCGGTTTGTATTCCCGATTTTTTGGTAACACCGATTTTTATTGGTTTCTCGATTTTTCATTTTTCTTTATACCAATTAATTAATTTTTCTTTGACATTTCTAATGTCATTTATACTTCAATAGATGTTTATTTAAGTCTTATGAATATTTTCCTGGGTTCACCGCAGTCCAGGGCTAGTCAACAGTCTACGCCGTAACTTCCCAGTGTGGTCACCCATCGCTACAGTTTTTTGCTCGTTTAACTTAGTTATATTTCATTGCTCTTATTTTTCCTTTATTTTTCTTATATTTTCCTCTATTGTATTTCATTATTTCATGTTTCCTCACTAACATTTAAGCGTAGTTCCAGGAATTCTAGCTATCTGAACAGACACTATTCACCGAAACAGTAGAACACTATACCGAATATAGGGGTGTTACAGAAAAACGAGCAAACAAGCTTTTGGTGCCATTGTCGGGGAATTTTAATTTTAGCAATATTAGATGATAAGTAATTTAGTTGATTTAGGCAATTTCATTTATTATTTGATTTTGTTTTTACACTATTTTATTCTCTGACTCTTTCTCAGGTGATTGGGTTGGTACATGACTAGAATAAGACCAAAGGAAGAAGTCTTTGATTTGGATCCAGAGATAGACAGAACTCTAAGAACTATCAGGAGAGAGAGGAAACGTGAAGGACAAGAACATGGAAATCCAGAAATTCTAAATATGGCCAACAATAACAATAACAGGCTGAGACTCTTGAAGAACTACGGAGCTCCCTCCATACAAGGATTCCAACCTAGTGTTACAAGACTCACAGTGGATGCCAACAATTTTGAACTAAAACCGACATGGCTCCAGATGATCCAACAGACCCAGTTTGGGGGTTCATCAATAGAAGATCTGCACTATTACCTCCAGTGCTTTCTTACCTTTTGTGACACATTCAAGATAAATAGGGTCTCTGATCAAGCCATAAGACTTAGTGCATTTCCATTTTCCCTTCTAGATAGAGCAAGGAAGTGGTTACTTTCTCAACCAGCTGGAACATTCACCACATGGGAGTACCTCTCACAAGCTTTTCTAGCAAGGTACTTCCCACCTGTAAAAACTGTAAAGTTGAGAGTTGAACTCAACACATTTAGGCAAAGGGAAGGTAAATTACTCTATGATGCATGGGAGAGATATAAGGAACTACAGAGAGAATGCCCGCACCATGGCATAGAAGATTGGTTCCTGGTTCAGAACTTCTATAATGGGCTACTGCCCTCTATAAGGAGCACAGTAGATTCAGTAGCAGAAGGTGACCTGATGGAGAAAACAGTGGATCAAGCGCTTGAACTTCTGGAGAGGGTCCCCTATCACAACTATGAGTGGTTGAATGAAAGGGGAAATACAAGGAGAATGGTAGGAATCCTAAAAGTGGATGCCCTAAGCATGATAAATGCTCAATTTGGCCAGCTCACAAAGAGGCTTGATAAAATGTAGGCTAATGCTATAGGGATGAATAGTTAACATGATGACAGCTATGGAGGAGGATACATGAGTTCAGAGTACAACAGCTTCAATGAACTCCCCACAGAACAGATGAACTATGTGAATAATGGAGGGAACTTCAACCAAAGACAGCCCCACAACCCATATTCAAATACATACAACCCTAGATGGAGGAACCACCCAAATTTCTCATGGTCAAATTCTCAGAATTAGCCAATAAACAAACAACAAGGGTACAGACCACCTGCATCCCCTGGATTTTAGAACAAGGGACAAAACCCTACACAGCCACTGCCACTCCCTCAAGGCCAACAGCATGAATTAAGGTCAACTATGGAATCCATGATGGAAAGCTTCCTAGCAAACCAGCAACAACAAAATGAAATGATCAAATAGCTAACTTCCAGAATGGACCAACTTGCCACCCACAACAAGATGCTTGAAAATCAAATTGCTCAGCAAGCAACCTCTTCAAGCTAAGCTGCTGGTAAACTACCTAGTCAACCAGAGATGAACCCAAAGGAGTATTGTAAGACAGTTACATTGAGAAGTAGAAGAATTTTAGAACAGTCAGAGGAAGTGCCAACAGAGGAAACCTCTGAAAAATCTAAAAGCCAAGCAGAGAAGAAAGAGGAAGAAGCCAAGAAGGATCAAGAGGAGGAAACAAGGAAGAAAAAGAAGCTGCCAGAGCCATATCAGCCTCCTCTACCTTTTCCTCAGAGATTCCAAAAAGTCAAATTAGATAAGCAGTTTGGGAATTTTTAGAAGTTTTACAGAAACTTTATATCAACATTCCCTTCACTGAATCATTCTCTTAGATGGCATCCTACACCAAATTCCTTAAGGAAATTCTATCAAAGAAAAGAAAGCTGGAAGACTATAAGACTGTTGCTCTAACAGAGGAATGCAGTGCCATATTGTAAAACAAACTACCTCCAAAGCTGAAAGATCCAAGAAGCTTCTCCATACCTTGTCTCATTGGCAATAAGAAAATAGATAAGGCCCTTTGCGATCTTGGGGCAAGTGTGAGTTTAATGCCTCTGTCAATATGCCAAAAGCTAGAAGTCGGGGAACTGAAACCCTATGACACCCCTTACCCGTCTACAGTGTAGCCGAGCAAGTTATGCCACTCAATGTGCCGGAGCACCAATTTATGTTTATATTACAATTTATCCCTTTATAATTTATTTATTTTCAATTTTGATAAATCTGAATTTAACCGCAAATTTTCTAGAAAATCCGGCAGAGTGCCGGCTGTAAATTGGAAAAACAGTTCTTCTGAACCTGTTTAAAAACACTTCCAAAATAATTTCTAAATCCAAACTCCATTATATATATTTAAGTCAATCTCAAAATCTCAATCTCAATCATGATATTATTTTCAAAACTTTTCTGTTCACTTCATCACTTGAAGCATATTCACAAATAATTCTCAACATTTCATTTATCAACATCTATAATGCAGAAAATCTCAATAATATGAAATTTCATATATTTACATTAATACATAATTACATGAGTTTATAGTTACTATCCAAATTAATACAAAATGCCAAAATACAAAATACTCCCAAAATCCTATGTCCTACCATATGCACTGCAGGTGTGAGGTGACTCGGGACTTCGGATGGAAATCTGAAGGCTCACCAGGTCTGATGTCTGCTGGGCTCACCAGCTAGGTCTCCGGTACCTGCGCGTGGCAAAAGCGACGTGCTAAGCAATTCTGCTTAGTGGTGACAATATAAAATAAAATAAAACAAAATAAAATATGATAAAACAAAGATGCAGAATGTGTGTTTGCAATTTTTGGTAGACTTAACTTCTGATATTATTTGCATTATTATTCAATTAAAATTTTGGTAAGGTTCTTTAACATTGCCTGAGTAACCCATACTAATTGATCGGATCGATAAACCGTAACCGCACTGGGTACTAAGTACCTCGGACCATCACACCATCGGTCACATTGTGTCTCCCGGTGTGCAACAGAACAGCTAATAAGCTATAATAATGATCAGAGTTAAAACCCAAGTATATCAACTCAAATAACATAGCCAAAGGCTATTATTTCACAGAATGGCATGAGAAAGCCATGAAACACAGAATGGCATAAAGCCATATGCAGTACTGCTAACAAAACCCTATTGGCATGCCAAGCTATCCAAACCAATCTTGTTAGGTATACTAGGGCATTTTACACTTTTGAGTTTTACAATTTTTGAATTTCAAGTTTTGGTGTTACTATTCACTTCATTAGTCAATCAAAATGTTGACTTTTGCACAGACAATAGGTACATTGGTTTTAATACTCCCAACATATCACATTTTGCATTCAAAATTTGTTGGTATTGGTTGCCCATACCATTTCTAAGCTTAATATTAAGTAAGTAGAATTTTCAGTTTTCATGCCTCATTTTTACTGCTTTATTAGTCATTTTTGCAGTAGGAATTTGGCAAAATGATCAACATGAAAGTTGTTCCTTATTTTGTCTAGTTGAATTTATTTTTTTGAATCACTCCATTTGGAGTTTTGTAGCTCAAGTTATGGTCCAAAAACCACAACTGGCCGGATTAGAATTTTTCTGGACTGACCATATCTACAGTGCAGTGAACAGTAACTGCAACTCCCTTGTTGGATAGGTTTTGGTCATAATTTGGGATAGATTTCTTCATGAAAGTTGTTGGTCTATATCTTATATTGTTGCTGATAAAATTTCAGGTCAATTGGACCTTTCTACATTGAGTTATGGCCAAATGAACAATCACTGTTCATTTGGTCATTTTGCAGAATCAGACTGCAGGTCACCGACTGCAACTCACTTGTTGGATAGGTTCTGGTCATAATTTGGGGTAGGTTTCTTCATAAACGTTGTTGGTCTATATCTTTTCTTGTTGCTGGTAAAATTTCAGGTCAATTGGACCTTTCTAGATTGAGTTATGGCGAAATGAACAATCACTGTTCATTTGGCCATTCTGCAGAAACAGCCTGCAGGTCACCCGGATTTGAGCAAGCTTTTGGTCCACTTGGTTTGGTTTTATGGGCATGGTTTCTTCACTAAAGTTGTGCCATTATGTGTCTAGTTTCATGTCCAATTAGCCTTGCACCAATTGAACCTCTACAATTCAAGTTATGGCTATCCAAACCTACTGGACTCAAGTTTAAATTCTGCAGGTCACTCCATTCTGCAGGTCCCTTTCATGGCAGCCACACCAAACCCAATCCCATCACTCAACACACTTCAATTTTTAATTTAAACAGAACTAAATGGTCACTAATTGACCATTAAAATCTATTTTCATCATCACATGGTCAAAATCCCATTTTTATACCCAAACCCTAACCCTAACTTCTCAAATCATGCATTTAACTTGCATTTTATCAATCCACTTAGTAAATACATGTTGTGGGCAGCCATAATAGTCTTTTAATTTCATTAAACTCAACCCAATCAAACCCTAACAATGGCTGCCCAAAATCTAGGGTTTCCATCCAAATGGTATTCAATAATTTTTCTTTGCAATTCACACTTATTAAAGTCCCTAAACATGTATTCAAAGTAAAAATTTAGGGTTAGGTCACTAACCTTTGTTGGAGAGTTTCCCTAGCTTAGAAAACTTCTTGATTTTTCTTTCTTTTTGCTGCCCAAAGTGTCCTCAAGGTGCTAGGTTAATTTTTTTTTGTGAAGAAGGCTAGGGTTTTGGAGTGAGATTTGGTGAGGTTGGGAGCTTGGGTGAGCTTTAATGGAGTTTTTCCTTCCTCTCTCTCTCTCTCCACGTTTTTGGCTGCCCCAAAGGTTGAAGAAGTCTGATTTTTTTGTTCCATTTCCAGCCCATTTGTCTCTTTTAAGTGAGCTTATGCCATGTGTCAATGTTGGGTTGGTTGGGAGAATTTTAAATGACCTCATAGTGATGTCATAAATCTATTTTCTTTCATTTTTATTCCATTTCTTGTCTATTTAATTGCAATTAAATTTTCAACAACATTTAATCATATTTTATGTTATACAAATTATTTATTTAACTGGACAAGTTGGCCCGAAAATCATCTCTGAAGACGAAATGACCAAAATGCCCTCCGTTTGGCTTAACGGGCCAAAATTATCTTTATCGATTGAAAAAATTTTCTAAGTATTTTCTTGGCATTTTAATGCCATAAGAACCTCAATGACCCTTCTCTGGGGTCCCAAGAATTATTTTATAATTTTTCCTAAATTTTTTTTTATTAATTATTTGAGTTAATTTTTGGTTCCTCACTTTAGTTTAAATATTTTTCCAATTCTAATCGTCCGAATCGACATCGTCACCGGACATGATGCATCTGGACTAGCTAAAATGAGGATGTTACAACTCTTCCCCTCTAATAAAAATTTCGTCCTCGAATTTACTCGATGCAAACAAATGAGGGAATCAAGTTGCCTCATTATCTCTTCACTTTCCCAAGTTGCCTCTTCAGTGTTGTGGTGCCTCCAAAGCACTTTCACCTGTGGAATTTGTTTATTTCTCAGTTCCTTCACTTCCCGAGCTAGGATTTGTATAGGTTCTTCTATATATGTCAAGTCCGGTTGAATTTCAATCTCTTCCATGGAAATGACATGTGAAGGATCTGAGCGATATCTTCTCAGCATAGAAACATGGAATACATTGTGTATTTTATCCAGTTCTGGTGGTAAAGCTAGCCGATAGGCCACTGGTCCCACACGTTCAATGACTTCATATGGGCCAATGAACCTAGGGCTTAACTTACCCTTTCTCCCAAACCTTAGTACTTTCTTCCATGGTGAGACTTTGAGAAACACTTTATTGCCAACTACATATTCTATCTCTTTTCTCATCAAGTCGGCATAAGATTTCTGTCTATCTGAGGCAACCTTCAGGTTAGCTTTGATTATCTTTACTTTCTCCTCAGTTTTTTTCACCAGGTCTGGTCCTACCAGCTTATCTTCGCCCAATTCAGTCCAACACACTAGGGTTCTACATTTCCTCCCATACAGTGCTTCATACGGAGCCATTTGAATGCTAGCTTGGTAGTTATTGCTGTATGTGAATTCTACTAATGGGAGGTATCTATCCCAACTCCCCTCAAACTCAATGACACAACTCCTTAGCATATCCTACAGGATCTATCACATAATTCACATTGTTACTATCATTTCAATTTATTAATTGCAAAAATTCAATTAGTTCTTAGGTTTACCTGAATTACTCGTTCTGACTGTCCATCCGTCTGAGGATGAAAAGCCATGCTAAAACGGAGTTGTGTGCCCAAGGCTTCTTGCAACTTTTTCCAGAATCTCGATGTAAACCTTGGATCTCGATCAGATATAATGGAAAGTGGGATTCCATGCAGTCTAACTATCTCACTGATATACAATTCTGCTAGCTTCTCCAGTGAGTAGTCAGTCCTAACTGGCAGAAAATGTGCTGACTTTGTCAATCTATCCATTACCGCCCACACTGCATCGTGCTTCCTTTGGGTGAGAGGTAGACCACTAACAAAATCCATAGTGACCCGGTCCCATTTCCATTCAGGTATGCTTATAGGCTGTAGCAATCCTAATGGAACTTGATGTTCTGCTTTAACTTGCTGACATGTCAGACACTTAGTCATATAGTCAGCTATATCCCTCTTCATACCAGGCCACCAATAATGAGGCTTCAAATCATTATACATTTTTGTGCTCCCCGGGTGCATAGCATAAACACTAGTGTGTGCTTCTTTCAGAATGCTAGTCTTCAGTTCCCCATCATCTGGTACACACACTCTTCCTCTGTAGTACAGACACCCATCTGTTTTCACCTCATATTCAGTTTCATTCCCATAATGGCCATTAGTTTTTCATCTGCCCTCTGCCCATCTTGTATCTACTGTAGCAGGGTTGGCCTCACTTGCAACTCAGCCAAAATAGCTCCATCTTGAGCTAAGGACAGATAGGCATTGAGTGATCTTAAAGCTGTGATGGACTTTCTGCTTAAAGCATCAGCAACTATATTTGCCTTCCCAGGATGATAATCAATCACACAATCATAGTCCTTCAGGAACTCAATCCATCGCCTCTGCTTGAGGTTGAGCTCTTTCTGGGTTGGCAAGTATTTTAGGCTCTTGTGGTCCGTATAGATGTAGAATTTTTCACCATATAAATAATGCCTCCATATCTTCAGTGCGAAAATAATTGCTGCTAACTCCAAGTCATGAGTAGGGTAGTTCTGTTCATGTGGCCTTAACTGCCTGGAAGCATAGGCAACCACTTTCCCCTCTTGCATCAATACACACCTTAGCCCATTATGTGAGGCATCACTGTAGACCACAAAGTCTTTTCCCGACACTGGCTGTGTTAATACTGGTGCTTCTGTCAACATAGCCTTTAGCCTCTCAAAACTGGCTTGGCACTTGTCGTTCCAGCCAAATTTCACATTCTTGTGTAACAACTTAGTCATTGGAGCAGCTATAAGAGAGAACCCCTTCACAAATCTTCTGTAATACCCAGCTAGCCCCAAGAAACTTCTGACCTCAGTTGTATTTCTGGGAGGCTTCCATTCCATCACTGCTTCTATCTTTTTGGGATCCACTCTAATCCCCTTAGCTGATACTATGTGTCCAAGAAAAGAGATCTCACTCATCCAAAAGTCTCACTTGGACAACTTAGCATACAACTTCTTTTTTCACAGGGTTTACAGAACAATCCTCAAATGTTCATCATGTTCTTCCCTGGTCTTGGAATACACCAGAATATCATCTATAAAGACCACTACAAACCGATCTAAGTATGGATGGAAGATACGGTTCATAAGGTCCATAAATGCTGCTGGTGCATTTGTCAAACCAAACGGCATCACTAAAAATTCATAGTGTCCATACCAAGTTCTGAATGCAGTTTTTGACACATCTGCATCCTTTACCCTCAACTGATGATACCCTGATCTGAGATCAATTTTTGAAAATACACCGGCTCCTTTCAAATGATCAAACAGATCGTCAATTCTAAGCAACGGATATTTATTCTTCACAGTTACTTTGTTCAACTGCCGGTAATCAATACACAATCTCAAAGTTCCATCTTTCTTCTTCACAAACAGCATCGGAGCTCCCCATGGTGACACACTGGGGCGTATGAACCCCTTATCCAAAGAATCCTTGCAATCGAAGTTTTCAACTCCCTCAATTCAGTGGGTGCCATCCTATAAGGAGCAATAGAAATGGGTGCTGTACCCGGCATTACCTTAATAGCGAACTCGACTTCCCTTTCTGCTGGTAAACCAGGCAACTCTTCAGGAAACACATCTGGGAAGTCTCTTACTGTGGGTATGTCACCCAAGTTTGGCTTAGCCTGCCTAGTATCAACCACGTGTGCTAGGTAAGCTTCACAACCTTTTCTCATCAATCTTCTTGCAACCGTGGCTGAGATAACATTGGACAGGAAATCTGTCCTTTTCCCCACAATAGTGATCTCATTACCCTTAGAAGTTTTCAGAGAAATCCTCTTTAATTTGCAATCAACTATTGCCTGATGACGTGACAACCAATCCATTCCCAAAATCACGTCAAACTCGTGGAAGGGCAACTCAATTAGGTCTGCCGAGAATTCATACCCCTGAATCCTCAATGGGCAACCTTTATACACCTTATTCACTACCACACTGTGGCCTAGTGGATTTGTGACCAAAATGTCTTGATCACACTCCTCTACTGGAACTCCCCTCTCTATGGGTAGCTTGATGCAAATGTAGGAATGAGTGGATCCTGGATCCACCAATGCATGCACAGAAGTGTTGTAGAGGGAAAACATACCCCTGATGACATCTGGGGCATCTTGCTCCTCCTGAGCTCTGATGGCATAGGCCCTGGCAGGTATTCTAGTGTCTGGCCTCTCAGCTGACTCGGATGTAGGCCTCAGTGATGGACCAGCTGCCTCAGGTTTACCAGGCTTCCTATCCCTTTGTGGTGCAGGAGCAGGTTTGTCAGTTTGTGTTGGAGCAACAGTAGTAGTCCTCTTCGGACAATTCTTGGTCTGGTGTTCTGTAGATCCACACCGCAAGCATGCACCGGTCACTTGCCAACATTCCCCCTTGTGCCACTTCTGACAGTACTGACAAGCAGAAGATGCAGGGCTGGTCCCCTAAACACCGTCCCTGGAGAGCTGACCATTGATGGTGTGGACTGGCCTCTCCTAGGTGTGAACTGTGGTCTGGGCCCTTGAGACTGACCCTGACCCTTTGGTGGTCTTGAACTCTAAGCAAGAGGACCCTTACTCTTCTTGCTAGGAGCAGAAAATGCACTAGACTGACCCGGACCCCTCTTCTGCTGTCTTTCCCTTCTGTTTTGTTCATTGATTCTGACCCTTTCCACTTTTGATGCAGCATCCACTAGCTTAGCAAAATCTGTGATCTCCAATCCTGTGATCATGACTTTGATGTTGTCATTGAGCCCTTCTTCAAACCGTCTGCACCTCTCTGCCTCTGTAGGGACTATCTCCCTCCCATATCTACTCAGTCTGACAAATTCACGCTCATACTCAGCCACTAACAATTGTCTCTATCTTAGACTAATAAATTCCCTTCTTCGCTCTTCTAAATACACTTTGCTAATAAATTTCTTCCTGAACTCTGTGAGGAAAAATTCCCCGGTGATCCGTTCAGGTTGCACCTCACTGGTTACTGTGTCCCACCACTGATATGCATCATCCTGAAGTAGGGACACAACACCCACCAGGTTTTGCTCAGGGGTGCAATTTAACTGTTTCAACACTCTGATGGTTCTATCCAACCAATTTTCTGCAGCCATGGGATCATCTTCCCTCTTCTCAAAGAAGTCCACAGCCCCATGCTTCCTCAATTTCTCCAGATGAGATTTCTGTGGTGCTGGTGGAGGTTGTGGCTGTGGTTGTGGTGGTGGAATTGCCCCCATCATTTGCTGATAGAATTCAGTCATTTGTTGAAATAGTGCAAACAGAGGTTGGGCAGGTGCCTCAGCTGCTGGGGGAGCAGGTTCTCCCCTGTCCCCAGACTCAGCCCTTGGTGGAGCATGACTCTCCACCTCTTCATCAACTACTCTTTGCGAAGCAGGATCCATATCATATTCAAAATAAGAAAGCAAACAGATATGCATCAGTGTCACCTCAACACTTACAAATGCAATGCAATGGTATGTACTCTATCTAGGCCCAGAAATGCCTAAACCGATGCTCTGATACCACTAAATGTGACACCCCTTACCCGTCTACAGTGTAGCCGAGCAAGTTACGCCACTCAGTGTGCCGGAGCACCAATTTATGTTTCTATTACAATTTATCCCTTTATAATTTATTTATTTTCAATTTTGATAAATATGAATTTAACCGCAAATTTTATAGAAAATCCGGCAGAGTGCCGGCTGTAAATTGGAAAAACAGTTTTTCTGAACCTGTTTAAAAACACTTCCAAAATAATTTCTAAATCCAAACTCCATTATATATATTCAAGTCAATCTCAAAATCTCAATCTCAATCACGATATTATTTTCAAAACTTTTCTGTTCACTTAATCACTTGAAGCATATTCACAAATAATTCTCAACATTTCATTTATCAACATCTATAATGCAGAAAATCTCAATAATATGAAATTTCATATATTTACATGAATACATAATTACATGAGTTTATAGTTACAATCTAAATTAATACAAAATGCCAAAATACAAAATACTCCCAAAATCCTATGTCCTACCATATGCACTGTAGGTGTGAGGTGACTCGGGACTCCGGATGGAAATCTGAAGGCTCACCAGGTCTGATGTCTGCTGGACTCACCAGCTAGGTCTCCGGTACCTGCGCGTGGCAAAAGCGACACGCTAAGCAATTCTGCTTAGTGGTGACAATATAAAATAAAATAAAATAAAATAAAATATGATAAAACAAAGATGCAGAATGTGTGTTTGCAATTTTTGGTAGACTTAACTTCTGATATTATTTGCATTATTATTCAATTAAAATTTTGGTAAGGTTCTTTAACATTGCCTGAGTAACCCATACTAATTGACTGGACTGGATAAATGGGTAAACTGGCACTGGGTACTAAGTACCTCGGACCATCACACCATCGGTCACATTGTGTCTCCCGGTGTGCAAATGTAATGACTAATAAGTTGTAATAATGATCAGAGTTAAAACCCAAGTATATCAACTCAAATAACATAGCCAAAGGCTATTATTTCACAGAATGGCATGAGAAAGCCATGAAACATAGAATGGCATAAAGCCATATGCAGTACTGCTAACAGAACCCTATTGGCATGCCAAGCTATCCAAACCAATCTTGTTATGTATACTAGGGCATTTTACACTTTTGAGTTTTACAATTTTTGAATTTCAAGTTTTGGTGTTACTATTCACTTCATTAGTCAACCAAAATGTTGACTTTTGCATAGACAATAGGTACATTGGTTTTAATACTCCCAACATACCACATTTTGCATTCAAAATTTGTTGGTATTGGTTGCCCATACCATTTCTAAGCTTAATATTAAGTAAGTAGAATTTCCAGTTTTCATGTCTCATCTTTACTGTTTCATTAGTCATTTTTGCAGCGGGAATTTGGCAAAATGATCAACACGAAAGTTGTTCCTTATTTTGTCTAGTTGAATTTATTTTTTTGAATCACTCCATTTGGAGTTTTGTAGCTCAAGTTATGGTCCAAAAACCACAACTGGCCGAATTAGAATTTTTCTGGACTGACCATATCTATAGTGTAGTGAACAGTGACTGCAACTCCCTTGTTGGATAGGTTCTTGTCATAATTTGGGGTAGGTTTCTTCATGAAAGTTGTTGGTCTATATCGTATCTTGTTGCTGGTTAAATTTCAGGTCAATTGGACCTTTCTACATTGAGTTATGGCCAAATGAACAATCACTATTCATTTGATCATTTTGCAGAATCAGACTGCAGGTCACCGATTGCAACTCACTTGTTGGATAGGTTCTGGTAATAATTTGGGGTAGGTTTCTTCATAAAAGTTGTTGGTCTATATCTTATCTTGTTGTTGGTAAAATTTCTAGTCAATTGGACCTTTCTACATTGAGTTATGGCAAATGACAATCACTATTCATTTGGCCATTTTGCAGAAACAGCCTGCAGGTCACCCGGATTTGAGCAAGCTTTTGGTCCACTTGGTTTAGTTTTACGGGCATGATTTCTTCATCAAAGTTGTGCCATTATGTGTCTAGTTTCATGTCCAATTTTCCTTGCACCAATTGAACCTCTACAATTCAAGTTATGGCTGTCCAAACCTACTAGACTCAAGTCCAAATTCTGCAGGTCACTCCATTCTGCAGGTCCCTTTCATGGCAGCCACACCAAACCCAATCCCATCACTCAACACACTTCAATTTTTAATTTAAACAGAACTAAATGGTCACTAATTGACCATTAAAATCTATTTTCATCATCACATGGTCAAAATCCCATTTTTATACCCAAACCCTAACCCTAACTTCTCAAATCATGCATTTAACTTGCATTTCATCAATCCACTTAGTAAATACATGTTGTGGGCAGCCATAATAGTCTTTTAATTTCATTAAACTCAACCCAATCAAACCCTAATAATGGCTGCCCAAAATCTAGGGTTTCCATCCAAATGGTATTCAATAAATTTTCTTTGCAATTCACACTTATTAAAGTCCCTAAACATGTATTCAAAGTAAAAATTTAGGGTTAGGTCACTAATCTTTGTTGGAGAGTTTCCTTAGCTTAGAAAAATTCTTGATTTTTCTTTCTTTTTGCTGCCCAAAGTGTCCTCAAGGTGCTAGGTTAATTTTTTTGTGAAGAAGGCTAGGGTTTTGGAGTGAGATTTGGTGAGGTTGGGAGCTTGGGTGAGCTTTAATGGAGTTTTTCCTTCCTCTCTCTCTCTCTCTACGTTTTTGGCTGCCCCAAAGGTTGAAGAAGTCTGATTTTTTTGTTCCATTTCCAGCCCATTTGTCTCTTTTAAGTGAGCTTATGCCATGTGTCAACATTGGGTTGGTTGGGAGAATTTTAAATGACCTCATGGTGATGTCATAAATCTATTTTCTTTCATTTTTACTCCATTTCTTGTCTATTTAATTGTAATTAAATTTTTAACAACATTTAATCATATTTTATGTTATATAAATTATTTATTTAACTGGACAAGTTGGCCCGAAAATCATCTCTGAAGACGAAATGACCAAAATGCCCTCCATTTGGCTTAACGGGCCAAAATTGTCTTTATCGATTGAAAAAATTTTCTAAGTATTTTCTTGGCATTCTAATGCCATAAGAACCTCAATGACCCTTCTCTGGGGTCCCAAGAATTATTTTATAATTTTTCCTAATTTTTTTTTATTAATTATTTGAGTTAATTTTTGGTTCCTCACTTTAGTTTAAATATTTTTCCGAATTCTAACTGTCCGGACCGACACTGGTCACCGAGACAGTAGACTGTACGGACTACCTAAAATGAGAATGTTACAAACCCACCACAATTTCATTACAATTAGCTGACCGGTCTGTTAAATATCTTGTGGGAATACTTGAGAACATTCCTATCAAGGTGGGCAAATTCTTCATTCCAGTTGATTTTGTTGTCCTTGAGATGGAAGAGGATGTTCAAATCCCCATCATCTTGGGAAGACCTTTCTTGGCAACCACCGGAGCAATCATAGACGTAGAAAACAGGCGACTGACTCTCAAAGTTGGGGATGAAGAAGTGGAATTCAACTTTTTTGACACAATGAAGCACATATTCGAACCTGATGAATGCCTTAGGATTAACATGGTTGACAAGCAAGTTGAGGAAGAATTTCATAAGACCCATCCTGAAGATCCTCTTGAAGTATGCATTATGCACTACCTCACAGCAAATGATGAGAACATAGAAATAGTAGCCTATGCAAAACATTTAGCAGCTCATCCACTCTTACCCTTGGCTCAAGCTTTCAAGGTAAAAGAGCTAAAGGAGGAACAAACCAAAAGCAAGCTGGAGAAAAATATTGAACAGGTAAAACTCAAACCTCTTCCCTCTATGCTAAGGTATGCATTCCTAGACTCAAATTCTGAATATCCTATTATTATTAATGCCAGTCTATCTGAAATAGAAGAGAAAAAATTGCTAAGAGTGCTTAGGACACATAGCAAAAGCATAGGGTATAAAATAGAAGACTTGAAAGGGATTCATCCTTCCATTTGCATGCACAGGATACCTATGGAAGAAAATAGTAAACCCACTATTGAACATCAAAGAAGACTAACATGAAAGAAGTAGTGAAAAAGGAAAATTTGAAACTATTAGATGTAGGTTTTATATACCCGATCTCTGATAGCAAATGTGTTAGTCCAGTGCATGTAGTGCCTAAGAAAAGTGGGACAACTATCATTCAAAATGCAAACGGTGAACGAATCCCTAATAAGGTAGTTACTGGTTGGCGCATGTGCATAGACTATAGGAAATTAAATAGTGCCACCAAAAAGGACCATTTTCCTCTTCCTTTCATAGACCAAATGCTAGAAAGATTAGTAAAACATTCCTACTTCTGCTATCTAGATGGGTTTTCAGGATTTTCCGAATTCTTATTCACTCAGAAGATCAAGAAAAGACCACATTCACATGCCCTTATGAAACATTTGCATATAGAAGAATGCCCTTTGGTCTTTGTAATGCCCCTGCTACTTTTCAAATATGCATGATGGCTATTTTTTCTGATTATATTGAAAATATCATGAAAGTTTTTATGGATGATTTTTCTGTTTATGGCACCACTTTTGATGATTGCTTAGCTAACCTATCTAAAGTGTTGCAAAGATGTGAAGAATTAAACCTAGTTTTGAATTGGGAAAAATGCTACTTCATAGTAAGAGAAGGCATAGTTCTTGGTCATCTGATATGAGAAAGAGGGATTGAAGTTAACAAGGCGAAGGTTGAAATCATTGAAAAGATGCCACCACCAACATCAATCAAAGGAGTACAAAGCTTTTTGGGACATGCAGGCTTTTATAAAAGATTCATCAAAGATTTTTCCAAAATAGCTAAACCATTAACAAATTTATTAAGTGAAGATATTCCCTTTGATTTTGATGAAAATTGCCTTATATCTTTCAACAGGATAAAAAAAAAAGCCTTGATTTCAGCACCCATTATGCAACCACCTAATTGGGAGCTACCATTTGAAGTCATGTGCGATGCTAGTGATTATGCTGTGAGAGCAGTACTTGGACAAAGGAAAGATAAAAAGCTTCATGCCATCTATTACGCCAGCAAGACACTTGATGACGCACAGATCAATTATGCTACCACAGAAAAGGAATTCCTAGCAGTAGTGTTTGCAATTGACAAATTTAGATCCTACTTAATCGGGTCAAAAGTCATTGTATTCATAGATTATGCTGCCATCCGATACCTTTTGAATAAGAAGGAGGCGAAACCAAGGCTGATTCAATGGATTTTACTCCTACAAGAATTTGATCTTAAAATCAAGGATAGAAAGGGGTTCGAAAATCTAGTAGCTGACCATCTCTCTAGGCTGAAACTGGAATACATAGGAGACATCGAGGATTTGTCAATTGATGATTCATTTCCCGATGAGCAATTATTAGCCTTATCCCTAGTTCCTTAGCATGCTGATTTTGTGAATTTTCTTGTGTGCAGTGTCTTACCACCTAACATGACTTATCAGCAAAAGAAGAAATTTTTACATAATGTGCGATGTTATACATGGGAGGAACCTTTGCTGTATAAGAGATGCAATGACGGGCTAATAAGACGATGAATATCGGAAGAGGATATAGAGAGTATTCTCTAGCACTGCCATTCATCACCACATGGGAGACACTTTGGCACCATAAAAATGGCAACTAAAATTTTACAAGCAGGATTTTACTGGCCTAACCTGTTTAAGGATGTGAGATCCTTCGTGTTAACTTATGATCAATGCCAAAGAATAGGTAATATCTCCAGAAGGAATGAAATGCCATTGCACGGTATACTTGAGGTAGAAATATTTGATGTGTGGGGGATAGACTTCATGGGCCCATTCCCCTCTTCTTTTGGAAACAAGTATATTTTGGTTGGTGTTTATTACATGTCAAAATGGGTAGAAGTAGTAGCCACGCCAACCAATGATGCTAGAGTGGTCACAAAGTTCCTTAAAAAGAATATTTTCATAAGATTTGGTACACCACGAGCGATAATCAGATATAGAGGAAGTCACTTCTGTCACTAAAAATTTGAAATACTATTGAAAAAGTATGGAGTGACTCATAAGGTGACCACACCTTATCATCCTTAAACCAGTGGTCAAGTAGAAATTTCAAATAGGCAGCTAAAATGAATCTTAGAGAAAATAGTAAACTGCTCAAGGATGGATTGGTCTGTGAAGTTAGATGATGCATTATGGGCATACCGCACTATATATAAAACTCTAATTGGAATCACACTCTTTCGGCTAATTTATAGGAAATCATGCCATCTCCCTGTCGAACTCAAACACAAAGCTTACTGGGTGATTCAGACCCTGAATTTTGACCTCAAGGCTGCTGGTGAAAAAAGACTACTACAGCTCAATGAGTTGGAAGAAATTCGATAGGATGCGTATGAGAACGCCAAAATCTTCAAAGACAAGACCAAAAGATGGCATGACAGACGCATAATAAGAAAAGAAATAAAAGAAGGAGACCTTGTCCTACTCTTCAACTTCAGACTAAAACTTTTTCCAGGAAAGCTAAAATCAAGATGGTCAGGTCCATTTAAGGTTATGCAAATCTTCCCGCATGGAGCTGTGGAAATTTGGAGTGAAACCTCAAGAGCATTCAAAGTGAACGGGCAAAGGCTGAAACCATATTTTCAAGGAGAACCTATAGAGGAGGGAACCAACTATACCTTCAGTAACCCTCCAGACAGACCATGATAGAATGAAGGCAGAGTCGAGCTAATGATTATAAACAAGCACTCTTTGGGAGGCAACCCAAAATTTCTATCTTTATTTCTATTTTTACTTTATTTTATATAATTTTCTTTATTTCAACTCTTATTTGTGTTTTGTGTTTGTTATGCTTTATTTCATAGGCACCCCAGGCCTCCAATCTACAAAAGGAAAAAAACTGAGGGCAATAAAAGAGAGGAGACACTAAGTTTAAACCACACAAGAGGAGACGATACAAAACCAGGGAAGTAGCTCTGTTGCTAACTTTTTCATTCATTTTATGCAAAGTGGTAAGCATTGATTTTTCATATGGGAAGGATTAGAGAGTCAGAAAATTACAAAGGTCATGTATTAGTTTTACACGCCCCGTGTAACCTTCTGGGATTTGAGAAAACCCCTGCACAAGCCCCAGAAACTTATACGGGTTAACCTTGTGTAACATTACATGGGTCGTGGTTTGATAATAAAAAGAGAAACTTTAAATTTAAAAGAGACAGAAAGTTAAACGGGTCCCAAAACAGAAGAACACGACCCGTGTAATTCACCTAGCATTGCCATCCTCAGATAGAAAGTTACATGGGTCCCTGGGTAAAGTTACACGGGCTGTGTAACTCGACAGAAAAAGAAAAATCTCGGACAGAAAGTTACACGGGTCTCCAAGTCGGGACCCATGTAGTGATACATGACCCATGTATCTATGGGGATATGCAAGAAGGTTGGGAACATCTGCTTCCTGGTCAATGCTGATACACTTGAATTATATAGATGTTTTTAAACATATTTGCATACTATTTCATAGCATTTAGGCAAGTATTTTCATGCATAATAGTTGATTTCATGAGTTTTTATAATTTCTATTGTAAAGCCCTTAATTTCATATTTTTTGCATCATTTTAGGTGTTTGGGTGAAGCCTCAGAAGTATAAGAGTACAAAGAAAAGCTTGGAGGAGTCAAGAGACAGAGAATTGCTGCTGATACAAAGTACACAGGTTGTGTAAACCAAGCCCTAGACTTGTGTAACTCTCTGCCAGAAGAAAGCCAAGAGAATTGATGAGAAGTATAAGTACACATGTCGTGTAAGTAGACCCATGTAATCTGCAGGGACCCGTGTAAGTCTCTGCCAGGCACAAGCTTGAAGAACCTTATGGGAACAATGGTACACAGCTCGTGTAACCAGGCCCGTTTAGTTGGCACAGACTTGTGTAACCTTCTGTGCCAAAACAAGATTTCCCAATTCTCCTCCAGTAAGTTACATGGCCCTACATTACGGGACCCGTGTAGTGACACATGGGCCATGTACAATTCTGCAGCCAGTTTTATAACTCGAATTCCCTTCCTATTTTCGGATAAAAACAAAACTCCTAAGGCCTTTTGGACTCAAAGTGACTTAACCCTAGAGCAACCAATATAAATAGAAAAGAAAACATCAGAAGAGGGGGTCGCAGGGAGTGCTACTGAAAGCTGCTGCTGTCGGGCTCCGCATCAGTACCAAAAGAAGTTTTCCAGCTGAAGCTCCATAAGATCAAAGCTGCAAACTATCTTCGGTTCCTTCGTTTCATCCCCTTAGATATATTTCTATTGCTTTATTTCTTTTACATGATTTTCTCTTTACTGTTTTTACCTTTTAGCATGATGTTTGCTGAACTCACCATGAGTGAATAGTTTCCTTATTCTGGATTTAGGAGAGTAATGCTTGTAATTATTATTATGGATGAACATTAAGTTTTATTCACTGGATTTGAGATTCGTTTCTTGATTTAATTTCTTGTGATCCTAATGCATGCTATGTGATGGTACCCACTTAGACATGATCGTAGATGTTGATTGAAGGACTGAAAGGTGAAGATTAACATTAGAAAATCGAGATCTTAAACCTAGGAAATCTGACCTAGACATAGGCTGATACCTTTGTGGAACCTAAAAATTGGTCAAAGGTCTTAAAGGATTTTAATTAATTTGATCACCACGAAAGTAGGGTTTGAGTTAATTAAAATACACCCTAGATGCCTTGAGAGAGGATTTAGGATAACTTAGGGCTAATTTCCATCAAGAAAAACGATCCTCAATTCAGTATATAAATGAGATAACATCCCTAATAAGATTCCAATGTGAAATCTTAACTCCAGAATTATTCCAAAAATAGATTACTTCATTTTAAGTTTACTATTCTAGTAATTAAAGTTAACAAACTTCACTCCCTAAATATTCAATAGCCTAGACAATCAAAATTTCCGTGTAGATTGGTACTTGCTAAATAAAGGTCCTCGTGGGAACGATACTCTACTTATCACTTTATTACTTGTTAGCGATCCGTGCACTTGCAGGATTGTAAAACTAGGCAAACAAGTTTTTAGCACCGTTGCCGAGGATTCTTTGGCTTTAGTAATATCAAGTGATAGGCAATTTAGCTGATTTAGGCAATTATATTTATTATCTGACTTTATTTTACTAGTTGTATTTTTTTTCTTTTCTCTCAGGCGCTCAATCTGGTATATGACCAGAACAAAGCCATAGAAGAAATTTTGGATTGTGATCCAGAGATAGACATAACTCTAAAAGCCATCAGGAGGGAAAGGAAACATCAAGAACATAGTCAAGGAGATCCTAAATTTCCAACCATGGGCGATAATAATGACAGATCAAGACTCTTGAGAGATTACGGAGCTCCATCTGTCTAAGGATTTTAGCCCAGTGTCACTAGACCCACAGTGGAAGCCAACAACTTTGAATTAAAACCAGCATGGCTCCAAATGATTCAACAAACCCAGTTTGTAGGTTCACCCACAGAAGACTCACACTATCACCTCCAATGCTTTCTTGCCCTATGTGATACATTCAAAATGAATGGAGTGTCTGATCAAGCAATAAGACTTAGAGCATTCCCATTCTCCCTTCAGGACAGAGCAAGGAAGTGGTTACTTTCTCAACCAGCTGGAACGTTCATTATTTGGGAGAACCTCTCTCAAGCTTTTCTAACAAGGTATTTTCCACCTGCAAAGACTGCAAAACTAAGGCTTGAGCTTAACACCTTCAGACAAAAGGAAAGAGAATCACTCTATGACGCATGAGAAAGATATAAAGACCTGCAAAGAGAATGTCCACACCATGGCATAGAAGATTGGTTGTTAGTGCAAAATTTCTATAATGGATTACTACCCTCTACAAGGAGCACAGTTGATTTAGCTGTAGAGGGTGATCTAATGGAGAAAACAGTGCCACAAGCACTTGAACTTCTATAAAGGGTTGCATACCATAATTATGAGTGGTCAAATGAAAGAGGAAATGCAAGGAAAACTGCAGGGGTACTAGAAGTAGATGCCCTAAGCATGATAAATGCTCAATTTGATCAGCTCACAAGGAAATTCGAAAGAATGCAAGCCAACGTAGTTGGTACAAACAGTCAACCTGAAGACAGCTATAGAGGAGGATACATGAGTTTAGAATACAACAATTTCAATGAACCCTCCTCAAAACAGATGAACTATGTGAATAATAGAGGAAACTTCAACCAGAGGTAGCCCAACAATCCAAATTCAAATACTTACAACCCTGGATAGAGGAACCACCCAAATTTCTCATGGTCCAATCAGCAGAACCAACCAATAAACAAGCAACAAGGGTACAAATCACCAGCACCCCCTGGATTTCAAAATAGAGGACAAAACTTTGCACAGCCATCACTACCTCTCCAACCTCAATAACCTGAACCGAAAATGACTATGGAAACCATGATGGAAGAGTTCTAGCAGCTCAACAACAACAAACTGAATTGATTAAACAGCTGACTTCCAGAGTGGACCAACTTGCTACTCACAATAAGATGCTAGAGAATCAGATCGCTCAACAAGCAAGTTCTTCAAGTAAGGTTGCTGGTAAGCTGCCTAGCTAACCAGAAATGAACCCAAGGGAGCATTGTAAGGCAGTTACACTGAGGAGTGGATGAACTCTAGTAGAACTAGAGGTAGAACAGACAGAGGGAACCATAGAAAAATCTAAAGACCAAGCAGAGAAAAAGAAGGAAAAAGCTAAGAAAGATCAGCAAGAGGAAGTAAGGAAGACAAAGAAATTACCAGAACCATACCAGTCTCCCTTACCTTTTCCTCAGAGATTTCAGAAAGCCAAATTGGACAAGCAGTTTGGGAAGTTTTTCAAAGTTTTATAGAAACTTTACATCAATATCCCCTTCACTGAAGCACTTTCTCATATGCCATCCTATGCCAAATTTCTTAAGGAAATTCTGTCAAAGAAGAGAAAGCTAGAAGACTATGGAACAGTAGCTCTAACAAAGGAATGCAGTGCCATACTATAAAACAAACTGCCTCCAAAGTTGAAAGATCTAGGAAGCTTTTCCATACCTTACCTCATTGGTGACAAGAAAATAGATAAGGCCCTCTGCGATCTTGGAGCAAGCGTCAGTTTAATGCCTCTATCAATATGCAAAAAACTGGAGATCGGGGAACTGAAACCAATAATAATCTCATTATAATCGGCTGATCGATCTATTAAATATCCTGTAGGAATACTAGAGAACATTCCTATTAAAGTGGGCAAATTCTTCATTCCAGTGGACTTTATTGCCCTTGAGATGGAAGAAGATGTCAAAATTCTTATCATCTTGGGAAGACCATTCTTGGCAACTGCTGAAGCTATCATAGACGTAAAAAATGGGTGACTAACTCTCAAGGTAGGAGAAGAAGAAGTGGAGTTTAACTTGTTTGACACCATGAAACACAAATTTGAACCTGATGAATGCTTCAAAGTTGACACAATTGACGAATATGTTGAAAAGGAATTTCATGAGACACATCTTAAAGATCCTCTTGAAGCATGTATTGTGCACAGCCACATAGTAGATGATGAAAATACAGAAATAGCAGCCTATGCACAACAGTTAGCAGCTCATCCATCCCTACCATTAGCTAAAGCTTCCAAGATGGAGGAGTTGAAGGAGGAACAAACCAAAGGTAAGCTCCAGGAAAACGCCAAATAGGTAGAGCTTAAACCTCTCCCATCCTCACTAAGGTATGCATTTCTGGACTCAAATTCTAAATATCCTGTTATAATCAATGCTAGCCTGTCTAAGTTAGAAGAGGAAAAATTGCTAAGAGAACTTAGGATCCATAGCAATGCTATAGGGTATAAAATAGAAGACCTAAAGGGAATCAACCCTTTGATTTGCATGCATAGAATACCCATGAAAGAAAATAGTAAACCCGCAATCGAACACCAAAGAAGACTTAACCCAAACATGAAAGAAGTAGTCAAGAAAGAAATTTTAAAACTATTAGATGCAGGTATCATATACCCAATTTCTAATAGTAAATAGGTTAGTCCAGTATATGTAATTCCTAAGAAAGGTGGGACAACTGTTATCCAAAATGCAAGCAATGAAGTAATCTCTACTAGAGTAGTCACTGGTTGGCGAATGTGCATAGACTATAGGAAATTGAACAATGCTACTAGAAAAGATCATTTCCCTTTCCCCTTCATTGACCAAATGTTAGAAAGATTAGCGAAACACTCTTATTTCTGTTACCTAGATGGGTATTCGGGATTTTTTCAAATTCCCATTCACCCAGAAGACCAAGAAAAGACAACATTCACTTGCCCCTATAGAACATTTGCATATAGGAGAATGCCTTTTAGTCTTTGTAATGCCCCTGCTACCTTTCAAAGATGCATGATGGCTATCTTTTCTGATTATATTGAAAATATCATGAAAGTTTTTATGGATGATTTTTCCATCTATGGAATTACTTTTGCTGATTGCCTAGCTAATTTATCTAAGGTGTTGCAAAGATGTAAAGAATCAAACTTGGTCCTAAATTGGGAAAAATGCCACTTCATGGTAAGGAAAGGCATAGTTCTAGGACATTTGATATCAGAAAGAGGAATTGAAGTTGATAAAGCAAAAATTGAGATCATTGAGAACATGATACCCCCAACATCAGTCAAGGGAGTGCGAAGCTTTTTGGGACATGCAGGATTCTACAGAAGATTTATCAAGGACTTTTCCAAAATAGCTAAGCCACTTAATAACTTATTAAGTTAAGATGTTCCATTTGATTTTGATGAAAATTGCCTTGTTTCCTTTAACAGGATCAAAGAAGCCCTGATATCAGCACCGATAATGTAGCCACCAAATTGGAAGCTACCATTCAAGGTTATGTGTGACGTGAGTGACTTTGCAGTTGGAGCAATGCTCGGGCAAAGAAAGGATAAAAAGCTCTATGCTATTTATTATGCTAGCAAGACATTAGATGATGCACAAATCAATTATGCCACCACAGAGAAGAAATTCCTAGCAGTGGTGTTTGCAATGGACAAGTTTAGATCTTACCTCATTAGGTCAAAAGTCATTGTATTCACAGATCATGCTGCAATCCGGTATCTTTTAAATAAGAAGGAAGTAGAACCAAGGCTAATTCGATGGATCCTACTCCTACAAGAAATTGACCTTGAAATAAAGGACAAAAAGGGATCCAAAAATGTAGTAGCTGACCATCTTTTCAGACTTAAATTGGAGTACATGGAGGACTTCGAAGATTTGCCGATTGATGATTCATTTCCTGATGAACAATTACTTGCATTCTCCAAGGCTCCATGGTACGCTGATTTTGTTAATTTTCTTGTATGCAGGATACTGCCTCCAAACATGACTTATCAGTAAAGGAATAAATTCTTACATGATGTAAGATATTACTTATGGGAGGAACCTCTACTGTGTTAGAGATGTAATGATGGGCTGATAAGAAGATGCATACCGGAGGAAGATATGGAAAGTGTTATTTATCACTGTCATTCATCACTATATAGAGGACATTTCAGCACCTCAAAAACCGTAATAAAAATTTTGCAAGCAGGGTTTTACTGGCCACATTTGTTTAAGGATGTAAGATCCTTTGTGCTAAGTTGTGATCAATGCCAAAGAATAGGTAACAGTTCAAGGAGGAATGAAATGCCACTGCATGGTATACTTGAGATAGAATTGTTTTATGTATGGGGAATAGACTTCATGGGCCCATTTCCCTCTTCCCATGGAAACAAGTATATTTTGGTTGGAGTTGATTATGTGTCAAAATGGGTAGAAGCAATTGCGACACCAACCAATGATGCTAGAGTGGTCACAAGGTTCCTTAAAAAGAACATCTTCACAAGATTTGGCACACCACTAGCAATAATCAGTGATGGAGGAAGTCACTTCTGCAACAAATAATTTGAAACACTACTGAAAAAGCATGGAGTGACTCACAAGGTGGTCACACGTTATCATCCTCAAACCAGCAGTCAAGTAGAAATATCAAATAAGGAACTGAAGCAGATTCTAGAGAAAATTATAAACAGATCCAGGAAGGACTGGTGCATGAAGTTAGATGATGCACTATGGGCATACCACATTGCATATAAAACCCCAATTGGCACAATACCCTTTCGACTAGTTTATGGAAAATCATGTCATCTCCCTGTTGAACTTGAGCATAAAGCTTACTGGGCAATTCAGATCTTAAACTTTGACCTCAAAGCTGCTGGTGAGAAAAGGCTCTTACAACTGAATGAGTTGGAAGAAATTCGACAAGATGCATACGAAAATGCCAAAATCTTTAAGGATAAAACCAAAAGATGGCATGACAGGCGCATAGCAAGGAAAGAGATAAAAGAAGGAGATCTTGTCGTCTTATTCAACTCTAGATTGAAACTCTTTCCAAGGAAGCTGAAATCAAGATGGTCCGGACCTTTCAAGGTCACCCAAGTCTTTCCATATGGAGCAATAAAGGTATGGAGTGAAACCTCAGGTGCATTCAAGGTCAATGGGCAAAGGCTAAAGCCTTACTTTTAGGGAGAACCCATAGAAACAGGAGTCAATTGTACTCTCGACCATCCTACCGATAGACTATAAACAATCAAAGTCTAGCTAAAGACTATAAACAAGCACTTTTTGGGAGGTAACCCAAAAATATTTTTTGATGAATTTTTCTTTTTCATTTTCCTATTGATTTTTATTTCATACTCATTAGCATTTCATTTTGTAGGAATTTGTGGAAAAGGGGAGTAGAGACCAAGAGAGGAAAGGAATCACCAAGTCAAAACCACAAAAGGGAAAATTAAACAAAACCGAGGAAGTAATTCTATTGTTAATCTTTGCATCCATTTCAAGTGTCGTGATGATAATAATTTTCATTTGGGAAAGATTTGAAAAATCAGAAAATTAAATGAGTCATGTACCGGTTTTACATGCCCCGTGTAACTTTCTGGAAGTCCATAAATTTCATGCAATTTCAACTCTTTGGGACACAAAAAGTTACACGGGTCCATAGCCCAATTTACACGGACCATGTAATGTCTCTAGTAGAATAACTTAGAGACAGAAAGTTACACGGGGCTCCTTGTATTTTACATGGGCCGTGTAACATATCCAGTAAAGAAACTCGAGAAACAGAAAGTTACATGGGTCCCAGAGCTTATTTACACAAGCCATGTACTATGACAGATTTTGAAAATTTCGAGCAGAAATTTACACGGCCCTACATGTCGGGACCCGTGTAGTGATACATGAACCGTCTATTTCGTCGCAGACGCAACTCCTGGGCTGCAAAATGAAGAGTCCTAACGACTCTTTAAATGCACCCCTAGCATTAAAACCCTTTATAAATACAAAACCCCTCATCTCCTCCCTTCTTAGCCTATAAAAACCTCTCAAAACTCATCTCCCTTCACCAAAATCCTACTCTTCTCCTTCCCAAAAACTCATCCATGGCTCCTGCGAAGAGATATGTAAGAAGGGTCGGCTCTTATTTAAGGCAAAGAGGAGAATCCTCACATTCTCCACCCCAGCCTCTAACCCAATGCCCAAGAACAAGGGTAGCCACTCCCCAACCACCTCAACAAGCCCATCCTCCACCACATCCACAACCACAACTCGCTCAACAACTCGAAATTTCCATTCCTTGGGGATTTCGTGATGATACCACAAAGCAATGTGCAGTAAACTTCACACCCAAAAAAAATCCTCCACCAAATACATGGATTTTTCGCTTTCGGAGCAAATCGGACTACAGGATGAAATTAATGGGCTACTGGATAGCATTGGGTAGACAAGGTTTGCCCAACTCTAATTCCTAGCCTACAAAGACATCACGCTGGAATTTTTGGGTAGCTTCAAGGCCACATTATGGCCTACCGACAGGGAGGACAGGGGCAGGATTGAGTTTCGCCTCCTTGGTGTTGACCAGGTAATGAACATGGACGAGTTCAACACCATCTTTGGTTTTGACAATGCCGGCCACTAAGAGTTTCCAAGGAACCGCATGCTGTACAACAACATCAACTTCTAGAGTTCCATTACCCCGAACACAAAGCCCTACAACTCCAGCAAATCCAAATCAACAAGCATCACGAGTCCAGCACTGCGATTTATGCATCGGTTCACCGCTCACACCATTATGGGCTGTGGTGATAGCCTTAGCGTTGTCAACACCAGCGAGCTATTTTTCTTATGGTGCATGGTAACCGGACAGCGGTGTAGCATCGGCTTCTTTTTGTGCAACCATCTCCGACACCTCTGTCAACATTCTACTGGGCACATTGTGCTTGGAGGCCTTGTCACAACCATTACCCTCCACTTCGGCTTCGTTCCAGAACATCACAGACTGCGCTTTGTCACTGGAATGTCGAGAATTGATCAAACTATCTGCATATCCAGGGGGATATGTAAGAAGGTGGGCAACAAATGCTACTTGGTGGATGCCAAAGGAAACACATCCCTCGGAGAGATGAGGCAAGAGAAGGACCTGGCAAGACTTCACAGCCTCAAGAAGAAGGGCAAGGGCGGATGTTGGAAGAGTCCAGCGTTCGAGTGCCCCCATACACACCACCACCGACAGATCCAGTCCTCGCATACCTGCAGCGCATGGAGACCACAATATATGGCATAATGCGAGCTATCGAGGATAGCCTACAAAAAGCACACAACAAGCTGGACCTGCCAATGGACAAGCTAGATAAGGAGGATGAGGAGGAAGAGGAGCCAGGACCACCAGCATCACCATCATCATCATTAAAGGCCTTTTAGAGCTAGGACTATAAGATAGGATCTCTATTGTAATATAATGTCTTAATCCTAACTTGAAACCATAGGTCTCTTTTATTTGATTCATATTCAAAAATTTTCCATGCTTAATAAATAATATGCTTCCTTAAAATTTTTGTACGTTTGCTCTGATTTTGCACATTATGTTAACATTGAGGACAATGTTTGGTTTGAGTTTGGGGGGGGGGGGGATACAATTGCATTTGCATATCATTACATACACATCATTGCATTGTTTAAATTCAGCTACATTATTCTTGTGTATCAAAATTTTTGAGAATTTTTTAAAAAATTTTGGACTTTAAATTGTGAAACTTAGCACTATAACCAAATTCTAGTAAGCTAATAATTGGACTCCACGGGATAGAGGAATGAACGTATCTAGATAGGCAAAAAGGGATTTTAACATGTTTTTTGTAAAGAAACTAATCTCTTTAATGGAACTAGACTAGTTAAACCTCTTCATAACTATTAATTTATCACATTGAACTTGTAAAATTAGGAGAACAATTTTTGAAATACAAGCAAACCTAAAAATGCCTCAATAGCTCTAGAACATATCTCTTGGACCTATCAAGGTGAAATCCTAGCATATGCTTGATAAAGAAATGATTAAGGCATTCTTTGACATAGCCTCACTAAGCCTTAACTACCCTTAATTAAAATGTATATCCCTTGTAGCCAACTTGAAGCCTATGTTTATCCCTTAGAATTTATTACTTACCCATGTTATTTACCTAGCCCCTAGCCTAAACACCGACCATACCCTTTTGAGGAAGCAAAATGCATAAAGAAAATGAAGAGAGGATGAGGAACTCAAGAAGGAATGCAAGTGTGCAATTGAAAATCAAAGAAAAATTTGCCTTTCCAACCCAGCAAAAGCAATGAGTTTAGGGGAGAGGACAAAAAGAAAAAAAGAGAAGAAGTCCCAAGATAAGTATCATGAAAGCATGCTTAGCAATATAAAAAAAAAAACAAAAAAAAAAAAAAAACCAAAAGCCCTTCCTCTCCGTGCAAAATATGTAGAAACAAACTCAGTATACTTGGATTTTATGCATACATGCTATCCTCATATTTGCATTCCCTAAAAACCTTTCATTGGCAACCAAGTCATTATCCCTTTAGCCTCATTACAATCCTTTTAAAGACCTTTTGATCTTTTAAAAAGTGCATGTTACATTAGTGGAGATAGAAAAATTGAGATATGCCTATGGAGTTGGAATTGAAATACTTCATTATAATTACTCACAAAAGAGGCAAATTTGGGGGAGTTAGTGTTTCTCAAATCTATCCCGATAAAACAAGTTGTTTGTGACTTATTAATGGTCTTGTAAAGAGGAATAATTAGTCAAAACACCATGAAATGAGGTAAAGTTCTAAACGAGAAGCTATTAGAACCCTTATGCCTTGAAAAAGGGAAATTGGAATGAAGGATTGGAGGAGTTCAATTCTATGCTCATTAAATTGATGATTGTATTCCTAAGTATCCCTTGAAATATGTTTTAAAATAGAGTTTTATTTTGTTTGAGGACAAGCAAAAGTTTGAGTTTGGGGGTATTTGATACACTTGAATTGTATAAATGTTTTTAAATACATTTGCATACTATTTCATAGCATTTAGGCAAGTATTTTCATGCATAATAGTTAATTTCATGAGTTTTTGTAATTTCTATTGTAAAACCCTTAATTTCATGTTTTCTGCATCATTTCAGGTGTTTGGGTGAAGCCCCAGAAGTATAGAAGTACAAAGGAAAGCTTGGAGGAGTCAAGAGACATAGAATTGCTGTTGATACAAAGTACACGGGTCATGTAAACCAAGCCCCAGACCCGTGTAACTCTCTGCCAGAAGAAAGCCAAGAGAATCGATGAGAAGCACAAGTACACAGGTCGTGTAAGTAGACCCGTGTAATCTACAGGGACCCATGTAAGTCTCTGTCAGGCGCAAGCTTGAAGAACCTTATGGGAACAATAGTACACGGCCCGTGTAGCCAGGCCCGTGTAGTTGGCACAGACCCGTGTAACCTTCTATGACAAAATAAGATTCGCAATTCTCCTCCAGCAAGTTACACGGCCCTACATTACGGGACCCGTGTAGTGACACATGGGCCATGTACCATGCTGCAACTAGTTTTATAACTCGAATTCCCCTCCTGTTTTTGGATAAAAATGAAACTCCTAAGGCCTTTTGGACTCAAAGTGACCTAACCCTAGAGCAACCAATATAAATAGAAAAGAAAACATCAGAAGAGGGGGTCGTAGGGAGTGCTGCTAAAGGCTGCTGCTGTCGGGCTCCACATCAGTATCAAAAGAAGTTTTCTAGCTGAAGCTCTATAAGATCAAAGCTGCAAACTATCTTCGGTTCCTTCGTTTCATCCCCTTAGACAGATTTCTATTGCTTTGTTTCTTTTACATGATTTTCTTTTTACTGTCTTTACCTTTTAGCATGATGTTTGCTGAACTCTCCATGAGTGAGTAGTTTCCTTATTCTGGATTTGGGAGAGTAATGCTTGTAATTATTATTATGGATGAACATTAAGTTTTTTTCACTGGATTTGAGATTCGTTTCTTGATTTAATTTCCTGTGATCCTAATGCATGCTATGTGATGGTACCCACTTAGACATGATTGTAGATATTGATTGAAGGACTAAAAGGTGAAGATTAACATTTGAAAATCAAGATCTTGAACCTAGGAAATCTGACCTAGACATAGGCTGATACCTTTGTAGAACCTAAAAATTGGTCAAAGGTCTTAAAGGATTTTAATTAATTTGATCACCATGAAAGTAGGGTTTAAGTTAATTAAAATACACTCTAGATGCCTTGAGAGAGGATTTAGGATAACTTAGGGCTAATTTCCATCAAGGAAAATGATCCTCAATTTAGGAAATAAACGAGATAACATCCCTAACAAGATTCAAGTATGAAATCTTAACTCCAGAATTATTCCAAAAATAGATTACTTCATTTTAAGTTTACTATTCTAGTGTTTAAAGTTAACAAACTTCACTCCCTAAATATTCGATAGCCTAAACAGTCAAAATTTCCTTGTAGATCGGTACTTGTTAAACAAAGGTCCTGGTGGGAATGATACTCTACTTATCACTTTATTACTTGTTAGCGATCCGTGCACTTGCGGGGTTGTAAAACCAGGTAAATAGATGCCGAAGGCAATATCATCCCCAAAAGAGGAGAAGCACAACCAGAGCCTGGTGAACCATTAGAGCCATAGGAGGAAGCCCAAGAGCCACCCCACCATGATTCTCCAGCCCGAGTGCCTCCCTACACTTCACCCCTGACAGATCCCATCCTTACCTACCTTCAGAGAATGGAGACTACCATTAACAACAGGATGCACGCGATCAAGGATAGTCTCCAGGAGGCCCACAACAAACTGGACATGATCATGGAGAAACTCGATGGCGAGGGACCATCATCACCATTAGAGACTTTTTAGAGCTAGGACTTTAGGATAAGATTTTTCATGTAAAAATTTATATGCCCTAATCCTACTCAGTGCTCATAGGTCTCTATTCCTTGTTTTTTGTCCAAACTTTAAATTTTTTAATAACATAATATGCTTCTTCTGATAATTCTGTGTGCTATGCTTTAATTTTGCATATTGTGCTTGACATTGAGGATAATGCCACATTTAAGTTTGGCCGTTACTGATGCATTTCACGCATTGCATTGCTTAATTATAACCATATCATACTTGTGTATCAAAAATCCAGAAAATTTTGCAAATTTAAAATTTTTTGAACTAGCTTTTAACTTAGAACTATAACCTCAAAATTCAATGAGCTAATAATTGGACTCCACGGGATGAGGAATGAATGTATCTGGATAGGCAAAAATGCTTTAATCTTTATCTGAAAAACAACTTAATCACCTTAGTGGAGCTAGACTAGTTAAACCCCTTCATAGCTATTAATTTGTCACATTGAACTTGCAAAGTAAGGAGAAAATTTTTGAAATACAAGTAAACCTAAAAATGCCTCACCAGGTCTAGAACATGTCTCTTGGACCTATCAAGGCAAAATCCTAGTATATGCTTAATGAAGAAATGATTAAGGCATTCTTTAATATAGCCTCACTAAGCCTTAGCCACCCTAAATTAAAATATATAACCCTTGTAGCCAATTTGAAACCTATATCTATCCCTTAAAAATTTATTATTTATCCATATTATTTACCTAGCCTCTAGCCTAAAGACCTATCATACCCTTTTGAGGAAGCTAAATGCATAATAAGAAAGTATATTAAGTGTAAAAAAGGGAAAATGAAGAGAGGATGTAGAACTCAAGAAAGAGTGCAAGTGTGCAATTGAAATCAAAGAAAAATTTACCTTTCCAACCCAACAAAAGCAATGAGTTTGGGGGAGAGGACAAAGACAACATAAATAAATAAAAGAAGAAGAAGTCCCAAGATAAGTATCATGGAAGCATGCTTGACACTATAGAAAAGCCAAAAGCGCCTCCTCTCTATACAAAATCAGTGAATAAACTTAGTATACTTGATATTTTATGCATACATGCTATCCTTATATTTGCATTCCCTAAAAACCTTTCATTGGCAACCAAGTCATTATTCTCTAGCCCCATTACAACCCTTTAAAGACCTTTTGATCTTTTGAAAAGTGTATGCTACATTAGTGGAAATAGGAAATTGAGATATGCATATGAAGTTGGAATTTGAATACTCCATCACAATTATCCATAATAGAGGTAAATTTGGGGGAGTAAGTGTTTCTCAAGTCTATCCTAATAAAACAAGTTATTTGTGACTTATTAATAGTCTTGTATAGAGGAATAACTAGTTAAATCACCATGAAAGGTGAGAAGGTTTAAGCAGGTAGCTATTGAAGTCCTTATGCCTTGAAGGAAGGGAATTGGTATGAAGGTTGAAAGAGTTCAATTGTGTGCATATTGAGTCTATGGTTATGTTTCTAAGTTTTCCCCTAAAAAGTGTTCTAAAAAGAGTTTTGATTTGCATGAGGTCAAGCAAAAGTTTGAGTTTGGGGGTATTTGATACACTTGTATTATATAGATATTTTTAAGTACATTTGTATAATATTTCATAGCATTTAGAATAGTAATCTCATGCATAACCACTAATTTCTTTAACTTCTGTAAATTCCATTGCCAAGCTCTTTTTTTTATATTTTCTGCATCATTTCAGATATTTGGGTGAAGTTCTAGGGCATAGGAGTGCGAAAGGAAACTTGAAAAGGCCAAAGGATTGAGAAAAGCTACTGATACAAAGTACACGGGTCGTGTAAGCAAAGCCACAAACCCGTGTAACCTACTGCCAGAAGAAAGTTAGAGAGCCAAAGAAAAAGGGTCGTGTAATCAGACTCGTGTAAGTCTCCGCCAGGCACAAGCTTGAAGAATTCTCCAAAAATAGAAGAACACGGGCTGTGTAACCAGACCCGTGTACCCAGCGCGGACTCGTGTAAACTCCTGTGCCAATGCAACACGTAATCATTTAACTCCAGTAAGTTATATGGCCTTGGGCTGTGTAGTGACACATGGGCTGTGTAATGACACACGGGTTGTGTACCATGCGGTAACCAGTTTTCTAATCCGAATTCTAGCTCTTGTTTACACACTCCAAACAGACTCCTAATGCTTTTAGGATTCTAAAGACCTAACCCTAGACCAGCTATTATAAATAGAAGCAGAAAATGACAACAGAGGGGGCTCTTCTTTTCAGTTCAACCTTTTTGCAAAGCTTTTTGAAGTTTTTCAGAAGGGTTTTCACTTTTCATACTTGCATCCTCCGCAGTCATCTTAAAGAGTAGAACTCCAGCACAAAAGGGAAATTCTCAACTGAAGTTCCACAAGGATCAAGACTACAATCATTCCTCTTCGGTTCTTTTATTCGATTTCTCTAAACGGACTCTTTATGTTCTTTTATTTTATTTTCTCCATGTTTGTTGAACTCACCATGAGTGAGTAATTCCTTTATTCTGAAATTAGGAGAGTAACATTTGCAATTGTTATTATGGATAAATATTGAGTTTTGTTTATTGGATTTGAGTTTAGTTCTTTGATTGAACTTCTTGTGATCTTAATACATGCTATGTGTTGGTACCCACTTAGTATTGATTGTAGATATTAATTGAAAGACTGAAAGCTAAAGATTAATATTAGAAAATCGAGATCTTGAATCTAGTAAATCTGGCATAGAGATAGGCTGATACCTTTATGGAATTCCAAAATTAATTATAGATCTTAAAGGGTTTTAATTAATTTGATCACTACGAAAGTAGGGTTTAGGTTAATTAAAATACACCTTAACTGCCTTGAGAGAGGACTTAGTAGATCCTAGGATTAATTTCCATCAAAGCTATTATTCTCAATCCGATGAATAGACAAGATTAAAATCCATAGTAAGGTTGTAGTGTGAAATCTTAATTCTGAAATTGTTTTTATAAATAGTTTAATTCAAAAACTACTTTTAGCATCTAAAATAGGTTTAACTCATTCTTTATCTATATTCGGTAGCCTAAACAGTCAAAATTACCATATAGCCTGGTACTTGCTAATTAAATTCCTCGTGGGAATGATACTTCACTCATCACTTTATTACTTGTTAGCGATCTGTGCACTTGTGATGGTTGAAAAACCAGCAAACAGAGGTTTGTGAAGGGGTTTTCTTTAATAGCTGCTCCACTGACCAAGTTGCTACACAAGAGTGTGAAATTTGACTAGAATAATAAGTATCAAGCCAGTTTTGAAAGGTTGAAGGCTATGTTGATAGAAGCCCCAGTGTTGACATAGCTAGTATCTGGAAGGATTTTGTGGTCTACAGTGATGCCTCACATAATGGGCTAGGGTGTGTATTGATGGAAGAGGGGAAAGTGGTCGCCGATGCTTCTAGGCAATTAAGGCCACATGAACATAATTACCCTACCCATGATCTGAAACTAGTAGCAATCATCTTCGCATTGAAGATATGGAGCTCTCTATTTGTATGGTGAAAAGTGCTACATCTACAGAAACTGTAACACCCCTATGTTCATTAGTTCTATACATTTCACTATTCCGATGGCTAGTGCCAGTTTGGATAGTCAAGAGGCTTAGAACCATATTTAAGTCACCTAGAAAAGCTATAAACAAAAATTAATAGAAATTATATGAAGGAAAAATGAAAATAAGAAAAACAAAGCATAAAAGGTTAAATGAGTCAAGGCCACAGTGATGGGTGACTGTACCAGGAAGTGACTGCGAGATCAGTCGTTGCCCTATTTTCGAGTGGAACATTGTGACACCCTAGGCCTAAGAATTATTGCAAAGCTAGTAGAAATGTGAAAACCATAGAAAAGAATAGAGAACAAGCTCAAATAATTAAATCAGGGTTTAGGAAGTAATCTAGTGTTATTGGAAAAATGGATAAGATCGGTACAGGGCAATTTGGTCAATTCACCCTTAGAGGTGGCTTTTGGGCTAATTGTCCATTAAAAACTAGAAAATTGAAATATTGAAAACTAAATTCAAATTGAAGAGGTGAAGAAAGAAAAGGAAAATGAAATGGAAAATGCAAAAGGTAAAAAGAATTATTAACATCATGTATTGCACAAGCATGATGCAATAAATTTTAATTTTAAATTTTTGAAATGTTGAGATAAATTTTGACATTATAAGACAAAATTTATATAAAAAAAAATGCACTCATCTTCCTCAAAAAAATCCAGCCAGCCACCCTCTCACTCATCTCTCTCATCTCTCTCATAAAATCTCCATTGAAGCCCACCTAAAGCTCTCCTAAACTCTAATTTTTGCCATGAAATCCCTACATCGCTTAACTAAAACTTGTGTTTGAGCTTTGATAAGAAGATTGGGAGTAAATAAATCAAGCAAAGTTTGAAGAATTGGAGATATAAATTCTACTCACTTAAGGTAAGCTAATCCCACCTTTCTTTTTAGTATACATGATTGATTTAGGGTAGAAATGGATGAGATTATATGAAGAAATTGGAAAAATTTCATGATCAGGAAGAGAGGGAAATTTGGCCAGCCATGGTACCTTGGAGTTTTGATATGTTAAATTTAAATTAGACATGAAATTGAACTTGATTAAGGTTGAATATGTGATTAGTATAGTGAATTGGGAATGAATTAATCAATTTCATGATTAGGGTTCTTAGCCTTTGAAAATTTGGAGAAAATTGAGGAACTTGAGTAATTGATGCCAATTGACCAAATTGATGCTTAAATTGGTCAATTGGTATGTTTGGGAGTTGATCGAATGCATGGAAATTGAAGTGGCATTGAAGGTGTGATGCTGGCCCAATCTGGACAGCTTTACCTTTGTCCCTTTAAATGGTTAAAATTGAAATTCTGTTGCTCCAATTGGTGTGAGGCTAATTGGAGATGAAAATTAAGATCTAATGAAACAATTTTAATGCAGAAAGCCTACCCTAAAAATGACTATAATTGAGTGAAAAGTTTGGTCAAATCCGGATTAGGTGCCCCGCCACTAGGCAAAACTGACTATATGAATAGTACTTATTCAAATGGTCATAACATAGTGTAGAAAGGTCCAAATGACTTGATTTTTATACCATTAGAAATCTATGATATAGTAGAACAACTTTCATGAAGAAACCAAACCCAAATTCTGACCAGAACCAAATCAAATTGCCAACCAAATTTGGTTCACTAAAACTGCTAGAACCCTAAACTTACCCAGAAATCTGGACTTTGGTCAATCTGGCCAGTTATGGTTAAATGGCCATAACTTGAGCTAAAAAACTCCAAATTGAGTTATTCAAAAGGGGAAATAAACTAGACACACTAGGGAACAACTTTAATGAGGGAAAGTTGGCCAAATTTCTACTGTAGCATAGGCTAATGGAACAGTAAACCCAAGAGACAAAAACTGAAATTTTGAAATTTCACTTAGGGAGTTTGGAATTTCAATTGGCAATCAATGTCAACATAATTGTAACTCAAAATGTGATATGTGGGTGAATTTAGAATTAACATACCTATTAAAGATGAAAAAAGTCAACATTTTGATTTGAATAGTGAAATGAATAGTACCACCATAACTAAAAATGTAGAGGGCCCAAATTTTATAAATTGTATTGAGTATATTAAGTCTATAAAAATTTAATTATTGTATTACTTACTAAAAGTAATTTGAATGAGTATTAAAACACTTTAAAATTTTGTGTTTCAGTAAAAAGAGACACTAGGAAGGATCAAGAAAAAGTGAGTCAAGGCCAAGAGGCGACTCATTTGAGGTTTGTGCACAACAACTAGTTCATTTTCAAATTTCAATTTGGATTTTGATTTGAATGAATTGTGAAATTAAATTATTTAATTTATGACCTCATTTACATCGAATATTTGAAATAATACAATTTATGTATTATTGGCCCAAATGTTGGGAAATTATTTTGAATGTGGATCAATGGCTATTTTGATGTTTGAAAATTGGTTAAAATGGTTTGAAACTACAAAAATCGTTATTATTTGTTTGAATTCCTCACTAGCTTGCTTAGTGGGATGAATTGATTTAAATTCCCTCTCTGGCTAAAGTGTTGAGGTGTGTGACAATTGGGGACGAATTGAATGAGTACTCATATATTTGTGCTAGCAAGCCTTGGTATTCCTCATTAGCCTTTGGCTACTAGGATGAATTGGATAATTGGGTTATGATTAAGCTGTGTTTCATTTCAAAAGAAATTGTTCTATGATTTGATTTATTTAAGAAATTTTTTGGCTTTAAAAATAAAGCATAATTTTATATGTGTTAACATCTCAATTGATTTAATTTGAACAATTGTAATTTAATTGCTGTTTAATTTATTACTTTTCTATAAGTTGTGCACCACTAAGTCAATGGCTCAGCGATAGCTTTTTATTATTGTCGCAGGTAAAGAGACGGATAAAGCAGCAGAGTAAGCTGCTTGAGACTGAAGTGATCAGAATTTTTGTATTACTACCAGGTATATAAATTATGCCCTTGTAAATTGTTATTTCGATATATATGTAACTGTATGTATGTACATAAGACATGAGCAGTTGTAAAAAAAAATTTTGAAATTTTGTTGTTGATCAATTTAAATTCTTATAATATGAAACTGTTATTCCCCAGTTGTGAAAATTCCTGAGTTTATGTTTGAAAAGTATTTTTTAATAATGAATTGCCTGAGATTGTGTAGTTGAAATTGAGTTGAATTGAAAATATCAGAGTTTGGGGTTGAGATATATATATTGGGAGTGTTTTCATAGGATTTTGTAGAACTGTTTTTTCTAAATTATAGACGGCACACTGTTGAATTTTTTGTAAAAATTGCGGAGATTTTAAATTAATTAAAAATTTGATTATGACTTAACTTCAATTAAAGGTTTTTAATACTTGTTCAAAATTACCCACCACTTTAAAAAGAAATGGAAGTTGGTTTAAAATCCCTTGTAGTATATTTAATGGGTTATCAGTAGGCAAAGTTTGGTAATTTATTAGGTATACTACGAGATCATGTTATACCTTACAGAAAGGTAAGGTGTGACATGTTTTAGTGGTATTAAAGCAAGTTTTTAAGTATGTTTTGAACTGTGAATTTGAATATTTTTTCTTTAATAGTACAACTGCTCAATGTCATTGTTTGATGCATCACATTGTAAATATGGACTGACGGAAGAAAATCTCCTTGTGTTGTTTGTTCAGGAGATAGAATACCCTCTAACTGGCTATGGAAGAAGGGAATCGCTCAGTTGAGCAATCAGTTGAAACTGAGGCACAAGGGGAAGCCCCGGCTCTCTAGAATGTGAGTGGGTTAGTCGCTCCAGCTCTTCTAATGCCACAGTTTCCTACTCAGTTTGCTCAGCAGATGGCAGTACTGTTTCAACAAATGCGGGAGGTATACCCACCCAAGCCCCAATTCAAACCCCAGTAGCACAACCACAGCCTTCAGCCAGGCAGTATGACAACTTGGTAAAGTATGGTGCTATAGAATTTAAGAGTACAGTGGACCCATTAGAAGCAGAGCAGTGGTTGGAAAGAATGGAAAGAGTCTTTAAGAAGCTGCACTGCACGGACGAGTTGAAATTTGAGTACTCAATTTCACTTCTACAGGGGGATGCATATGATTGGTGGAAAACCATCTCTCATAGTCTGGTGGATCCCCCAGTATTGACATGGGATGACTTCTTTAAAGAGTTCAGACAAAAATACGTCCCAGATACTTATGTGGACATGAAGCTACATGAATTTTTAAGTTTGAAATAGGGGAGTAGAATAGTGGCAGAGTATGAAAGGGAATTCTCCCACCTGAGCCACTATGCCAGGAGTCTACTTACTACCAGTACAGAAAAGATGCAAAAGGTTTGAAGTTGGGTTGAAGCCTAGTTTGAGAATGCAAGTGGTGGGATTCTGACATGATAACTTCTCTGAACTGATATCCCAAGCCCTAGAGTTAGAGAGGATTGAATTAGAAAGGGCACCAATGAAAGAAAAGATAGAAAAAGAGAAAAGTGGGAAGCCTGTGGATTAGAGTTCCAGTGGCAATATTGGAAAGAGGAAAAATTTTGAGGGACAGAGTAGTAAAAAGTCTAGTAGAGGGAGATTTTCAGAACAGAGGCCCCCTCGATCTGGTCAGTAGACGACTAGAAGTTCCTTTCCTCCCCGTCCTTGTGAGACTTATGGAAGGAACCATGGTAGGGTATGCTACAAGGCTATTGGCGCTTGTTATAACTGCGGTGGTACGGGTGTAACACCCCTATTTGTATAGCCTGATATATTTCACTGTTCCGGTGACCGGTGTCGGTCCGGACAATTAAGGGGATTAGAACCGTACTTAAGACAACTAGAGAAACCATAAACACAAATAATTAGTAATGTTCAATTAGTTAAGTATAAATAAGAAAAACAGAACATAAGAAGTTAAACGAGCCGAGAGTCACGGCGATGGGTGACCTCCTCGGGAACGACTGCGAAGTCGTTTTAAACTCAAATTTCGAACCGTAAAATGTGACGCTGCGGTCCCTAGGACCATTATGAACACAGTGGAAAAGAGAAAATCATGAAAAAGAGCTGTTAAGCCAGTCAAATAATTAGGTCAAGGAGCCAGAAGAAATATGAAATTATTTACAAACCGGGATAAACCGGCGAGGGGCAATTTGGTCAATTGACCCCGAGAGCTGACTCCTAACCTAACTGTCAAATAAAATCAGAGAAAAGAAAATTTTAGAATCGAGAATTAAATTAAAGAACTAATAGAAAAATAGAAAAAAAAAAGAGAAAAATGAAAAAGTAAAAAGGTGATGACATCATGCATGACCTCATGCATGATGTCATAAAATAAATTAATTAAGTTAATTATTAATTTACATTTTTGTGGTCTTCCATAAACCAAAATAAATAAAAGAAAAGAAAAAAAAATTAAATTACTTCTCCATTCTCGTCACCCATTTCTCCCTCATTTCTCTCATTTCATTTCCACCATTAACACCCATCTCAAGCTTTCAAAAGCTTGATTTTATTTTATAAACTCCCTAACTCCTTTAAGTAAATCTTGTTCTTGGACTTTAACAAGCATCTTGACAACAAAAAGAAGAGGAAAGAAAGAAGGTTTGAAGAGGGAGAAATTCAACAAAAGAGGTTAGTGGTTAGTTTTTAATATTAGTTTAAATTCATAATTAAGTAGTTGAATTACACTAGAAATTGTGAAAAAATGAAATGAAATAAATTGTTGAAGGACCAAACCTAAATTTTAGTCAACTAGGGTTTGAGGATGTGTATGCATGAACTTGGTGAATTTAAAGGTGTATGTGAGCTTATTGGTGTTGAATGATCATGATTAAATGTTTTGAATTAGTTTAATGCAACAATTTAGTGTGATTAGGGTTTGGAGGCCTAGGGTTTTGAGGCAAAAATTTGGAGAAATGAGTAAATGATGTGTTTGACCTATTATGAAGTGAAAAATGGTCAATTATGACCAAATGAGTTGTGTTTGAATTGTTGGAATGGAAGCCAAATTCGGAGGTTGTATGGTCATGTCACGCAAGATGACCAAGTCAACTTTGAAGGACCAAAACTAAAATTTTACAAGTCCAATTGATATGCACCAATTGGGGATGAAAATAGACATAAAATGACACAATTTTCATTTAGAAACCATTCCCAAAAAGTGACCAAAACTTAGTGAACCAATTGACCAAAGTTGCATAAGAGCAGGCTGCCACTGTACAAACTGACCAAATGAACAGTGTTTGTTCATTTGGGCATAACTCGAGCTAGGAAGGTCAAAATGACCTGAAATTTTACCAGTGATTAGATGAGATATAGACCTAACACTTTCATGAAGAAGACAAGTCCAAATTCTGCCAGCAACTAAGTCATTTGGCCACCCCAAGTTGGTGACTCAAATCTGCCAGCACCAAATTTACCCAGAAAATATGGGTTGTTTTCAATCCGGCAGCCCTAGTTCAAATGGCCATAACTTGAGCTACAAAACTCCAATTGAGGTGATCCAAAAATGAGAATAAACTTAAGACAATAAAGAACATTTTCTATGAAGAAAGGTTTGCCAAATTCCAACAGTAGATTGACCAATGGAACAGTGCAACTTGGAGCACTAAAACTGAAAATTTGATAATTTGGCCAAAAGGACTTAAGCTTTGAGAAAATGACCAAAACCAACAAATTTAATGACCAAAATGAGGTATGTGGGTGAAGTTGGAGTTCCCATACCTATTAAGCCTTAAAAAGTCAACAATTTGACTTGAATAGTGTAGTAAATAGTAACCCGAAACACAAAAACTTCGAGAACGTCGAATTTAACGCAATAGAGCTAGTAAAAATGAAGTTAAATTTATTTTTAGAGTTATGCTAAGTTATGGTACTGAAACACTGTGAAACTGTGTGTTTCAGCTGAAAAAGACTTGAAAACTCAAAGAGACTGAGTCAAGGCCTAAAGGCGACTCGCGTCAGGTTTGTGCACAATAATAATTGTTTAAATATTTTAATCTCAAAAATTTGACTTCTTTGATTAATTATGTACTGTGTTGCCATTTTATAATCGTAAATGTGACTTTGGAAATTGATCAGATTTCTCATAAATTGTTTGAATAAATTGTTTTGAATTGATTTTATATTCACACTTAGCATGACAGTATCACATTATTCCTCCTCCATTTATGGGGTTGAGATCGTTTATTTTCCTCCCTCTCTAGGTTG
This sequence comes from Hevea brasiliensis, assembly GCF_030052815.1. Lineage (NCBI taxonomy): Eukaryota > Viridiplantae > Streptophyta > Magnoliopsida > Malpighiales > Euphorbiaceae > Hevea > Hevea brasiliensis. Next base: position 37,237,427 of record NC_079509.1, on the reverse strand, counting down.
CCAGTTGAGGTTGAGATCGGATGAGTACTCATTAGCTAGCTAGCCACCTCCCTCATTGATTTCGATTAATGGGGTTGAGATTGCTTTGTCATGGTGTACAACACGGCATTGATCGGAAATTTTGTGTCATGGCTTAAGTTGTGTATGACTTTGGCAACACTGTGTTTATGAAATTGTTTGACTAAATTGTGTTATTATGAGCATTGTTAATTTGAGAAATATTTAAGTTGTGTTTCACCAATGAAATGATTTATGTATTGCATTTTAAATTTTTATTGTGCACCACTGAGTATTTTTATACTCAGCGATAGCTTATTTTGCTATCGCAGATAAGAGCAAGGAGAAAGCAGCAGAGTGAGCTGCTATTGAATTGTGGACCACATCAATCATTTTGTACGGGTATTATTTTATACCCTTGTAATTAATTTTGATGTAAATATAGAAATGTTGTATGTATCAATGTAGTTGAGCAGTTGTAAATAAATTGTAATAATATTATTTTGGATTTCCTTCTGTAAATTTAATATCTGTACATATGAATTCCATGTTTTATGCCTTGTGAATGAAGTATTAAATATTTTGAGATGATGAATTTTGATTTGTATTGTGAAATTACTTTGAAGTGATTTGAATTGAGTTGATTGAGATTTATTGGAGGTTGGGAGTTGTGAAAAATTTTTGGAAGTGTTTTTCGCAGGTATTTGAAGAACTGTTTTTTCCAATTACAAACGGAACTCTGTCAAAATTTTTATAAAATTTGCGGCAAAATTTAAATGGACAAAAATTTTTACTAGTATTTAAACTTTGAATAAATGGTTTTTAATTCCTACCAAAATGCTCACCACTTCCAAAATATAAGAAAATTGTTTTAAAATCCCTTGTAGGGTACTTAATGAGTTATCGGTAGGTGAAGTTTGGTAGTTCATTAAGTATTCTACAGGATCATGTTATGCCTTACGGAGGGGTAAGGTATGACAACGGGACATTTTGCAAAGGATTGCACCAGTCCCCGCAGATCTAGGCCACCCACTACCACAGCAAAAGGATCCATTTAGAGTTCTGCCACCAGAGGTTCACAGCCAACTAGTAGAGGCAGAGGCAGAGGTAGGGGCAGTACCTCAGGCATTCAGGGCACAGTTAATCAATCAAAGTAGGGTAGTGCTCCAGCTAGAGTCTACACTATGAGACAGAGAGAAGAGGCAGAGACATCGGATATTATGGCTAGTATTTTCTCAATCTTTAATCAGGATGTTATGTTTTGTTTGACCTGGGGTCTACACACTCTTATGTTAGTGCCAGTATTGCTTGCCTTATTGCTTTTCCTTGTGTAAAAATGGATTTTTTTTCTAGGGTTACATGCATCTTGCCACATCTCTTATGTGCCTAATTAATTTCAATACTCAATTGCATATTAAAACACTTTTAATATGTATTAGGATCTATGTTTGCCATTCAAGATTGTGAATTAACAAATTAATTCATTTAAACCCTAGTTTAAAAGAGGAGTTAGAGCACTAACCTCTTTGATGCACCATATATGTAATTGGCACCTTTAAGAAGCACCTAGGACCCCAAATGTTGTCCCTCTAGCTTGTCCACACCAAGATCACCAATGGGCAGCCCCCAATTTGCTTCTCAAGCCTTTGCCAACCAATTGTAAATCGGGTTTTTGCCTTTAGAGAGGTAGTATGTATGTATAGAACACTAGAAACAATTTCTAGCAATTTTAATTCAAAGGACTTTGGGCAATTCTCTTTGAATTGATGAGACAAGATGAAGAGAAGAGGGAGAAAGGTGTGCCGCCACCTTGAGGAAGAGAGTAAGAGTATTATATTTCATATTTTCTTTTCCCTTTTATATAATTAGGTCATTAAGTCACTTAAACCCTATGCCACATGTCACCACCTCATTGCATCTTATTTTCAATTGATTCAATCACATTAAGCAAAGTGTCAAAGCTAGACTTAATCTTGACTTTGATCATCTTAAATGATAAGAAGACAAGTGGCAAGCTTATATGATGCCATGTGTCACCATCTCATGGTGCCACATGTCACCATGTGAAATGATCAAATTACCTTTATGTTTTAATTTTGAGTTCTCAACCCAAAATCATTATTTCTCCTCTTCTAATCAATTTATATCAAATATTAATTAATTAATTAATTAATCTCCATTAATTAAATTCTCGCAATTAAATTCATATTTAAACTCTTTAAATATAAATTTAACTTATACTATACATCCAATAACCTAGATTTGGTTTCAAGCCATGCTAGGGACTTTTCAATCTTATTACAAACCAAACCTATTTAATTAATCAATTAAACTCTTTAATTAATCAATTAAATCACATTTTTCTTGATGATTAACTTGTGTATGTGTGTGACTCACTAGGCTCATCACTAATTGGCAATGAGATATGATATTAACTCTTAATATCATCAGAACTCTTTCTTACCATAAATGATTTCTATAAATCATTTTAGGCATCTCATAGACCATGGTTCACACCTAGCATAGCATGCCATGGCCACCCAATCAGTAACAAGGAATACCATAAATGAACCTATAATCATATGTTACCATGCACTAGAATCTCTCTGTTACAAAATCCCAATTTGAGCTGGAGTCATGGTTTATGTCAAACCCCATTTGCTATGAATATTATGTTCTCTTTTAATTTCAGTTCTTGATTAATTAGATTTTCTTGTCAAAAACTCTTTTCTGACTAAATCTATCTATCCTGGCCAGGAACTTGAAACATCAAGAACAATTAAATGAACATAGGACTTTTGTAACACCCCTATTTGCATAGCCTAGTATATTTCACTGTTCCGGTGACTGGAGTCGGTCCGGACAATTAAGGAGATTAGAACCACGCTTAAGACAACTAGAGAAGCCATAAATACAAATAATTAATAATGTCCAATTAGTTAAGTATAAACAAGAAAAACGGAACATAAGAAGTTAAACGAGCCGAGAGTCACAGCGATGGGTGACCTTCTCGGGAACGACTGCAAAGTTGTTTTAAACTCAAATTTCGAACCGTAAAATGTGACGCCGCGGTCCTTAGGACCCTTATAAACACAGTGGAAAAGAGAAAATCACGAAAAAGAACTATCAAGCCAGTCAAATAATTGGGTCAGGGAGCTGGAAGAAATATGGAATTAATTGCAAACTGGGATGAACCGGCGAGGGGCAATTTGATCAATTGACCCCGAGAGCTGACTCCTGACCTAACTGTCAAATAAAATCGGAGAAAAAAAAATTTCGGAATCGAGAATTAAATTTAAGAACTAATAGAAAAAATAAATAGAAAAAAAAAGAAAATGAAAAAGTAAAAAAGGTGATGACATCATGCATGATGCCATAAAAAATAAGAATTTATGAATTTAATTAATTGAATTTTTGGGTCTTCCATAAGGATAAAAACAAAAGAAAAGAAACAAAAAAATTCATTTGATCATCTTTTTTTTCCTTATTGCCGCCTCCCATCCTTCTCTCTCCCTCATCATTGCAAACTCCATTAAAGCTTGTCTTCAAGCTTTATAACCACCATTAAACCTCAAATCCTTCCATACTTGCTTCACAAAAACTTGATTTAGTCACTTAAGAAGAAGCTTGGTCATCAAAGAAAGAAGAAAAGAAGAGGGAAATTAGAGAATTCAAATTCAAGTTGAGGTAAGTGCAATTTCAAGTTTAAATTCTTATTGAACTCATGAATTTTAGTTTATGTGTGGTGAAATTGCATTAGAAATAAAGGAAATCATGCTTAAATAAGGGAAGAGAGAATGTGGCAACCATGGAACCCTAAGGTTTTGATGGAACTTAGTTAGGTTAAACATGAAATCTTGGTGAATAGATGTTAGATATGTGAATTGTATAATTAGATTACATAAATTGTGAAGATTGGACAAACTTAGGGTTTTGGACATTAGGGGTTAGAGACAAAAAATGTGAAAAACTTGTAAATTGTGTTTTTGACCTAATGTGAAGTGAGAAATAGTCATTTGTGACCTAATTAAGTGTGTTAGAAGTGTTTGAATCAAAGCCAAATTCGGATTGGGTATGCACCATGACCAAAAGTCAACTTTGAGACACCAAAAATAGAGTTTTACAAGTCCAATTGGTATGGGACAAATTGGGAATGAAAATAGGCACTAAATGACACAATTTTCATTTAGGAAGCATGCCCAAAAAGTGACCAAAACCTAGTGAACAAATTGACCAAAGTTGGAAAATTGCAGGCTGCCCTGTATAAACTGACCAAATGAACAGTATTTGTTCATTTGGTCATAACTAGAGTTAGACAGGTCAAAATGACCTGAAATTTTACCAGTGGTTAGATGAGATATAGACCTAAAACTTTCATGCAGAACACAAACCCAAATTATGCCATTAACCCATTCAAATTACTGAGCAAATTTGAGTCACTGAATCTGCAGAACTGCAGATTTGCCATATGAACAGTAAAGTTTCAATGGCTATAACTCTCTCTAGAAAACTCTTATTTAGGTGATTCTTGAACTGATGGAAACCTAAGACATATTATAACATTTCATATGAAGAAAATTAGACCAAATTATGAACTTAACTTGATAAAATTACTGAACAAAGTTGGAGCAATAAATCTGCAGAACTAAATTCTGCAGCATGAACAGTAACTGTATTTTGGCTATAACTTGAGCTACAAAACTCCAATTGGAGTGATTCAAAAAGGAGAATAAACTTAAGACAATAGGAAACATTTTCTATGAAGAAAGTTTTTCAAATTCCAACAGTAAAAGGATCAATGAAACAGTGCAACTTAGGACTCCAAAACTGAAAATTGGCAATTTTGCCTAAAAGACCTAAGCTCTGAGAAAATGACCAAAACTAACAAATTTAGTGACCAAAATGTGGTATGTGAGTGAAGTTGGAGTTCCCATACCTATTAAGCCTTAGAAAGTCAACAATTTGACTTGAATAGTGTAGTGAATAGTAACCCAAAACACAAAAATTTCAAGAACGTCGAGTTTAGCACATTAGAGTTAGGTAAAAGTGAAGCTAAATTTATTTTGGGTTTATGTTAAGTTATAGTACTGAAACATTGTAAAATTGTGTATTTCAGTTGGAAAAGAATACCAGGAAAGAACCCGAGGAACCGAGTCGAGACCAAGAGGCAGCTCGTTTGAGGTTTGTGCACAACGTGTAATTTTTGTAAATTATTTGCTGCATATTGTTTTGAATGATTTGAAAAAGTGAATTGAGACATTATTTATGATGCTTTGATTGAAATTGTTGAAATTTAGTTGTGTATATTTAAAATGACAATGTTTAGCAAAGTGTTAAGATAAGTTTTGAAACCGCAGTGTCATGACCATATATTTCAACCACTCACTAGCACGACTAGTGGGGTTAATTAGTTTCGAATTTTGATTCCTTCTCTGGAGAAGTGTTGAGGTGTGCCAGTAGAAGAGGATGTGAATGGATATCCATATATTTGAGCTAGCTAGCCTTGTGATGTGACTTCTCTTTAGCCTCTGGCTATTGAGATTCTATTTGTTTCGAATGACATGATCTAACTGTGGGTTTTATGAAATGTGATTTGATACTTCAAAATGAAATTGTTTGGCATTAAAATCTCAAAATGCATGATTTGTATTTAACACTCATGTTCAGTCAAATTTTTGAATAAATGTGATTTAAGTTCTGCATAAAGATTATTTTAGTATGTTGTGCACCACTGAGTCCTAGTACTCAGCGATAGCTTCTAGTGCTGTCACAGATATAGAGACTAGAGGAGCAGCAGACTGAGCTGCTGAGGTGTGAGGAGCTATCAGCTTGAAGTCATCGGGTATAATTTATACCCTAATTGTAAATATTTCTTTTGATGTATGTATTGCATATAAATGTATGGACATGTAAATGGGTCTTGAGCAGCTTGTACAAAATTTGTATGAAGTTTGTGATAAAGTTTAGTTTGTATTTCTTTTGATGTAAATTTTGTAAGGATGTATATAAATTTTTTTGTCTCTAAAGAAATATGAGTACAACTATTTTATTTAATTAGAATGAAATGAATTGCTAGTATTTTAAGGATTATTGAATTTTAGAAATTAAGAAATGTTGATTGTGGAATCTTGAGATTTGAGATTGTTTGAGAATTTGAAGTAGTGGTTGAGAAAAATTTTTAGAAGTGCTTTTTTTACAGGTATTTGAAGAACTGTTTTCTCAAAATATAAATGGAACTTTGTCAAAAATTTTATAAAATTTGCGGAAAAATAAAATGGGCCAAAATATTAACTAGTTTTAATTTTAACTAAATGTTTTAAATACCTATTAGAAAATGCTTACCACTTACCAAAAGTAAGAAAATTGTTTTAAAATCCCTTGTAGGGTACTTAATGAGTTATCAGTAAGTGAAGTTCGGTAGTTCATTAGGTATTCTACGAGATCATGTTATGTCCTACAGAGGGGTAAGGTGTGACATGTTTTAGTGGTATCAGAGCAAAATTTTTAAAATATGTTTTAACTTGAGAATTTGTGTCTTTTCTTTGTTAATTACAACTGCTCAATGTCCATAATTGTTACATACAGTGCATTACATCATGAATATGAACTAACGGAGGGAAATCTCCTTGTATTACTTATTCAGGAGATATCTTACTCCAGACTGTTATGGAAGAAGGGGATCGCTCAGTCGAGCAATCTGTTGAAGTTGAGGCATAAGGGGAAGCCCCAGCTCTACTGAATGTTAGTGGCTCAGTAGCACCGGCCCCACAAATGTCGCAGTTTCCTGCACAATTCGTACAGCAGATGGATGCGATGTTTCAACAAATGGCTAGGGGTATGCCTGCTTAAGCTCCACCCCAGACACCTATGACACAACCACTACCTCCAGCCAGGCAGTATGATAAATTATTGAAGTATGAGGCCGCAGAATTTAATGGTACAGTGGACCCTTTAGAGGCAGAGCAATGGCTCGAAAGAATGGACAGAGTATTTAAGAAGCTGTACTGCCAAGATGAACTGAAGTTTGAGTATTTTGTGTCTCTACTGCAAGGGGATGCGTATGATTGGTGGAAGACCATCCCCACAGCTTGGCTGAACCACCAGTGTTAACCTAGGATGACTTCATCAGAGAATTTAGACAGAAATACATCCCAGATGCATATGTTGATCAAAAACTGCAAGAATTTTTAAGTTTGAAATAAGGGAATAGATCGGTGGCAGAGTATGAGAGGGAGTTCTCCCGCTTAAGTCACTATGCAGGGAGTTTTCTTACTACCAACAAGGCAAGGTGCAAGAGATTTGAGACGGGTTTTGTCGCAATGGGATTTTGCGGTCGCCCGGACGATCACTCACCGAAGTGGGAAAGAGTGAGGAGTCGCCACCTTAGTTTTGAGGGGAACTAAAGAAAACCATTTGAGAAGATAAATAAAGAATGAAACCACTTCAAGACAGAGATTCTAGGTTCGGGGTCCGTAAACGGGTGGGGAAGGTGTTAGGCACCCCACCTCGTCCCTTAATTAGGGTAGGTAGATTTAATTTTGCGTCCTTTATAAATTAGTTAGAAGGGCTCGGATGGGAATGTTAGTCCTTTTGGTAAAAGGAATGTTTGATTTTTCACTGATCAGGATCACCCAGATACATAAGTAAATGAGACAACCTTAGTGAATTACTTTTGCATGTTAATTTTACTTAAAAAGGAATGTTTTATTTAAAGTTTAATTTAGAAGATCGGATAAGAACTCTCCTCCGATCTTCTTTTAGATATTAGAATTTTGGTTGGGGATCGGATAAGGACTCTCTTCCGATCCCTATTAAATATTTATTAGAGATTTTAATTTGGGATCGGATAAGAACTCTCCTCCGACCTCTTTTAAGTATTTATTAAAATTTTAAGCTGAGACCGGATAAGAACTCTCCTCCAATCTCTATTTATTAAAATTTTAAGCTGAGACCGGATAAGAACTCTCCTCCGATCTCTTTTAAATATTTATTAAAAATTTTGAATTGAGGTCGGATAAGAACTCTCCTCCGACCTCTTTTAAGTATTTATCAAAATTTTAAGCTGAGACCGGATAAGAACTCTCCTCCGATCTCTTTTAAATGTTTATTAAAAATTTTGAATTGAGGTCGGATAAGAACTCTCCTCCGACCTCTTTTAAGTATTTATTAAAATCTTAAGTCGAGACCGATAAGAACTCTCCTCCGATCTCTTTCGGATTAGCGAGAGCTGGAAGGGGCTTTGCCGATCTCCGAATTTCAATTTCATGCATGTCACAAGAACCTAAAACTAAGGTTTCGCATTCAAAATGCCGAGGTTAGGTTTCTTGATACCCTATGACTAAATGGGTAATACTAAACTTGATTTACCGACCTTCCATGTAGTCATTTCACGATACCTATTAATGTCCGATCTGTTCGTCTAGTTTATTTTGGATTTATTCCTCTTCATGGTATCTTGCGAATTTCCGTTCACGCCACCTAATAGTTTGGCTATTTTCCGACGTGTTATTCAAGCTTTCTCTTGTGAAAGAGGCCCTAAGTTGCAGATACCTATATTTTGTCCGACCACTTACACGCTACTAGGAGCTAAAAGCTCGATTCGAAATGACGAAAATTGACGAAATGATGGACCGATCACTAAAGAGATAATTCGAGAGTAACGTTCTTTGAGATTTTTGCTTAGAATAAACTTAGAGTAAACCGCGTGCGTAAAGAGAACAAAGAAAGTGCGAAAGTAAACGCAAATACTTAATAAAACAAGATTATGAACTCTTACCGTGAGGAACCAAATATATTGAAATAACCGAGGTGGTAAATGGTGATGAAGATGGCGGATTGATCACCGAGAGTTGATGTCTGTGAGGAGCCAAATGTATTGAAATAATTATGAGGTGGTAAATAGTGATGAAGATGGCGGATTAACCACTGAGAGTTGATGTCTGTCAGAAACCGAGAGATGCTTTAGCTAAAAGGTAACCGGTAAGAACCAGTAGAAGGAAGTTGAGCTTGAGCAGAGGAAAAGAAAGCAAAGATGACGAGAGTATCACCGGATAATGAACAAACCGGAAATGTAGAGTTCCAGATTCAAAATCTTTTCCAAGAAAACACTCCTGAAAACTAGTTTCAAAAGTCTTTTTGATCACTACAAAACAATGAGTAACAAATCGAATGAAGTTTGAGTTCCTCCACGATAATAGCAGCCTCTTGTCTATATTTTTTCCGTCCTTGAACAGCTTTTTCATGCAGTATTTATAGGAATCGGGTGCTCCCATGAAGGGTCGATTTATTTTGAGGAAGATGGAGGGTCAAGATTTTGAAGTACATGATCGGATGTTCGTGAATTAAAGAGAATCAAAACGAATGGTCGAGATCGCTTCTGAATATTTGTCCTTTTCCTCTTTAACTGACGGTCTTGAATCCTCTTGTCCGAACGATCCGAGGGCTAAGAGTGAAAACGCTGGTATTGTCGTCTTCTCTTTTGATCCAAGGGTTCCGGATTCATCCTTACAAGTGAGATCAACGGTGGAGATTGGGATGTACAGGATCGTCATGACATACCCTCGCACTGTCGATTATGGCGATTCTTAGCGTGCGGTGGAGATCTCGTCGCCATGCTTTAACTACCTACTCCGATTCTCGACGACGGTTATTGGAATTTGTCTTATTCTTTTTGTCTTCCGATCCTCCCTAGCTCCTATTCCGATCTCTCATGTTGATCTCCTATCTCCGATCTCTTTTATCCCTTGATCGACCGATTCGGTCCAAGCATTAATTACATCTCGATTCTCGGCGTCCGCCGTTTTCCGCTCAACATTAAATGCCCATTTCCCCTATATATACCTCGTCGACGGAGACATTTTCTTCATCCGACTTTCCTCTCTTCTTTTCTTACTTTCCTGTTTCTAGCCGCTCGGTGGAAGTTCGCTATAATCGTGGCTTTGATCTTTTCCGATGAACTTCTTTACTTACCGATCGAAAATTTATGATCCGGTGATCGCATGACCTTAACTTACGACGGTGAGAGAACTGATTTGACCGATCGTATTATGCGGATTTTGGTTGTACCGATCTCGAGTCGCTTCTACCGAGTTCATTCGGCTTCTCATCGCATTGGGTGTTCCGGCGTCTTTCCTCCACATTGGGTGTTCGACAGTGGTCGGTTTCGAGTGGTAACATCGGTGACGATGTCTCTCATCTTCATGGGAGTCATAATCACCCCATCCGAGCTGCATATCTATCCGATGCCAACAGTAGGTCTCTGGTCAAACACATCTTTTGATTCACCCACAAGACTAGGCTTTGACATAGGCCTTTTAGATAGGATGTTCCACCGGTCTCTAGAGATCGCCCAAATGATGTAATCCTGAAATGTAATCGATCTCTAGAGATTGCCCAAATGTTATAGTTAGACCTTTATTGTAGTCCGATCGCTAGAGATCGCCCAAATGATGTATTTTATTTTCAATGCAATCCGATCTCTAGAGATCACGAAATGATGTGATCCAATGTTAGTGTAATCCGATCCTAGAGATCGCCCAAATGATGTAATCCGAACTTTTGAAAATAAAGACTTTATTTTGTCGGTTATCATCTTATTATTTTTGCATTGATTATTTTCCGATCCCTAATGTGATTATCCAATCGATTCTTTACGAATGACACTTAGTGATCCTTTATTCAAAATTTTTAACTTATTATGCCGACCTCTAATAAACCGATCTCGTAACATTCGGATATTTGAGAAAAGTGTCGAAATTGCCGAGTCCCACCAATCGATGCTGCCTAGAACCTCGCGAGCATTAAATGCTCGGACTAGTATAAATAGGGGTGGGAGGGTTAGCCGGTTGCTCTCTCATTCCATTTTCAATCCCCGCTCACAACTTCAAGTTCTCTCATTTTCTCCGTTCTCGACGATCGGACTCGGTAAGGGCTTTAATCCTCTTTTTAGTTTAAGTTCTTTGTTTTTCTTGAAAATGAGCGTGCAGAAGGTCGAGAGCGCGAGCCCTCCTTCCATTCAGTTCTCATGGTCATCGTCGATGAAGAAGAGGCGATCGGGCCCAAAGTGCAACCTAAACCCCTAGGGTCTCTCGCTCAGTCGGGTCGGGTCATACCATCAAGGCTTGCACCACCTTCAAGGAGAGAGACCCTTCCTATAGACGAGCTTCCATCGGTTCTTGGGAATCCGATCTGCAATCGCTTGTTCAAGAATACAATATTTGTCCCGATTCATATGAGTGATCAAGTGCCATGGCGATCTTCGTGTCGATCATTCTTTTGAAGAGGATGACATGGTCATGGTGTACGAAGAACGATTAAAGGCGTCCGAGGTTCCCTAGCCGATTTCTATAAGGAGGTCCTAAAATTTCACCGAATATCCATTGTTCAAATCCACCCTAACTCGTGGCGGATCTTGGTAGCTTTCCGAGGTCTATGCCGAGCTAAGGGAATCGGACTCTACGGCTAAGGTGTTCGCCGAGCTGCATGCACTAACTCACGAAAGGAAGACGAACACTGGTTCTTTCAGCGAAGCCTCGTTCGGACTCTTTTCCGATCTGCCTCATCCCTTAAGAATTGGAAGAACCGGTTCTTCATTCCGAGGAGTAAAGATCCGAGCCGCTTTGAGGACTTTCCTCGTATTTGGTGGTACCAGGGCCCTCGCTCAAGCACTTTACCCTGAGTCAAGAGGAAAGCTTGATAGTGATGGAGCTGAAAAGTCGGCCACCACTCTAAAATATTCTGTCCAAATGCGTGATCGCCGAATCGCACCATTGGACCATGCAATCGATCACCGCCGAGATCGCGAACTTCCGCTCTCGACTCGGCATTGGTATTTTCTATATCTCGATTCTCGGGACCTTAGCGATCTCACTAACCTTTTCTTTGTGCAGGTATGGCGGGTGGTGAGGGTTCTAGGAAGCGGAAGAAGGACAAAGAGATCTTTCGGAAAGTAAAGGAGATGAAGCGTTCGGAACGTCTTCAAACACCCGGTCACGAACCTGGGGAGACGCAAAGAGACCCGTCTCAACCTTCGGTCCACACCATTGAGGTCGAGATCTCCTCCTAGATCGGAAGAGCAGCCCCGCCTATCTCGATTATTCCAAGCACGGAAAGGAGCCTTCTCAATCTTCTCGGGAGGACCTCTTCTCGTGGCGCTCGAATCTTGACCGATCGCTTGAAGAATAACCGGATCGTTAGGGAGAACCCCGATTTTGCCAAAGTCACAGGATCTACCATCTTCTTTCAGAGGATCAGACAAAGCTATCCCGAGTGGTCTCGATGATATCTTGACTCGAACCATGAGCCTAAGCGTGGAGTGTCCGTGAACCGGACCATGATTAGGAAAAGATTCACCGGGTAAGGAGGTCGGGAAGAAAAATCAGGAAGTGGCTTCCCTCCGATCTCAACTCTCATCCGCTCAAGATTATATATCTCAAGTTGAGGGACGGGCGAAGTACCATGAAGACCAGCTGGCCGAAAGGTCTCGTGACTTGGCTGAAAGTGAACGGGCTCTCAGAGAAGTCCAGGCACTTCGTGCCAACGAAGCCTGTGTCGCTCAACTTGTAGAGGAGCTTAATGCGAAGGATAAGGAGCTTTCGGAGAAAGAAAAAGAGCTCAAGGAAAAGGATGAAGAGATGGTGTCGGGAATAGCCGGAGCCTATGTGAATGCTCATAAGGATCTCTTGGCCGAACTTCAAAAGCGCTATCCTGAAGAGGACTTCTCTTGGATGGACGACCTGGCTCCCGGGGGCGATGGTGAAGATAGTGAGGAGGAGGGCGAGGAAGAGAGAGAGAGTGAGCAGAATGTAAATCAGTGAGGTGATCCTCACCGAATAACTTGTACAAATTATGAAATGAAATGGAATATCTTTTGTTAAATGAATGGATGTGATTGGAAAATCTTCGAATTTGCCTAAGTATTTAATTGTATGAGCATAGCGAAACATGAACTAAATTCCATTATTAATCTAAGTATAAAAGATCGGAAAGCACAATAAGCATGAGATCGGTGGGGAGAAATCTTTGAACGGGACTTGGTTAAAATTGAAAATTTAACTTGAACACTTAAGATGGGAACCCTCGTTAAACCGAACCCAAACTTTAGCTCTTAATCTTCCGAAAAGGAGGTCGGCAATAAAACTGGTAGGAAAAGATCTAGTGCCAGTTCATTTTATTTATCAACAGAGATCAGGAATATACTTGACAGGTCCGGAAATTCGACAACGGGTTTGAGAGGTCGGTAAATGATTTGAGAGATCGGTGAGGCTTAATGAATATGAGGACTCAGTATTAATTCAATTTTTGTGAGGAGAGATCGGAAATGTGACCGCCTAAAGAGGGATCGGAAACGAGATTAGCTGTTCAAAGAAGAATTTTTATTGATTCTAGGGATCGGCCAAAATATGGTGTCGACAGCTGCCCCTCTTTACATAATTTCTATTAAAGAAAAATTTCCGTATAGGAATTATGTAAAGATTCAGACTCATATTTTGGACGATTAGGTGTTCGAAATTAGGGAACTAAAGCACACCTAAGTTAATGACCTCGAACATTAAAATCAACTTGGATCTAGAAACCAGAGGTTGATAACAGGAATGAAATTAAAATCAACTTAGATCAAGGAACCAGAGGTTGATAACAGAAATTAAAATTGCATGAAATCAACTTAGATCAAGGAACCAGAGGTTGATAACAGGAATTAAAATTGCATGAAATTAAAATCAACTTAGATCAAGGAACCAGAGGTTGATGGTGGAATTGCAGGAAATTAAAATTGCATGAAATTAAAATCAACTTAGATCAAGGAACCAGAGGTTGATAGCATGAAATGTAAATTGCATGAAATTAAAATCAACTTAGATCAAGGAACCAGAGGTTGATAGCATGAAATGTAAATTGCATGAAATTAAAATCAACTTAGATCAAGGAACCAGAGGTTGATAGCATGAAATGTAAATTGCGTGAAATTAAAATCAACTTAGATCAAGGAACCAGAGGTTGATAGCATGAAATGTAAATTGCATGAAATTAAAATCAACTTAGATCAAGGAACCAGAGGTTGATAGCATGAAATGTAAATTGCATGAAATTAAAATCAACTTAGATCAAGGAACCAGAGGTTGATAGCATGAAATGTAAATTGCGTGAAATTAAAATCAACTTAGATCAAGGAACCAGAGGTTGATAGCATGAAAAGTAAATTGCATGAAATTAAAATCAACTTAGATCAAGGAACCAGAGGTTGATAGCATGAAATGTAAATTGCATGAAATTAAAATCAACTTAGATCAAGGAACCAGAGGTTGATAGCATGAAATGTAAATTGCATGAAATTAAAATCAACTTAGATCAAGGAACCAGAGGTTGATGGTGGAATTGCAGGAAATTAAAATCAACTTAGATCAAGGAACCAGAGGTTGATAGCATGAAATGTAAATTGCATGAAATTAAAATCAACTTAGATCAAGGAACCAGAGGTTGATAGCATGAAATGTAAATTGCATGAAATTAAAATCAACTTAGATCAAGGAACCAGAGGTTGATAGCATGAAATGTAAATTGCGTGAAATTAAAATCAACTTAGATCAAGGAACCAGAGGTTGATAGCATGAAATGTAAATTGCATGAAATTAAAATCAACTTAGATCAAGGAACCAGAGGTTGATAGCATGAAATGTAAATTGCATGAAATTAAAATCAACTTAGATCAAGGAACCAGAGGTTGATAGCATGAAATGTAAATTGCATGAAATTAAAATCAACTTAGATCAAGGAACCAGAGGTTGATAGCATGAAATGAAATTAAAATCAACTTAGATCAAGGAACCAGAGGTTGATGGTGGAATTGCAGGAAATTAAAATCAACTTAGATCAAGGAACCAGAGGTTGATGGTGGAATTGCAGGAAATTAAAATTGCATGAAATTAAAATCAACTTAGATCAAGGAACCAGAGGTTGATAGCATGAAATGTAAATTGCATGAAATTAAAATCAACTTAGATCAAGGAACCAGAGGTTGATAGCATGAAATGTAAATTGCATGAAATTAAAATCAACTTAGATCAAGGAACCAGAGGTTGATGGTGGAATTGCAGGAAATTAAAATCAACTTAGATCAAGGAACCAGAGGTTGATAGCATGAAATGTAAATTGCATGAAATTAAAATCAACTTAGATCAAGGAACCAGAGGTTGATAGCATGAAATGTAAATTGCATGAAATTAAAATCAACTTAGATCAAGGAACCAGAGGTTGATAGCATGAAATGTAAATTGCGTGAAATTAAAATCAACTTAGATCAAGGAACCAGAGGTTGATAGCATGAAATGTAAATTGCATGAAATTAAAATCAACTTAGATCAAGGAACCAGAGGTTGATAACAGAAATTAAAATTGCATGAAATCAACTTAGATCAAGGAACCAGAGGTTGATAACAGGAATTAAAATTGCATGAAATTAAAATCAACTTAGATCAAGGAACCAGAGGTTGATGGTGGAATTGCAGGAAATTAAAATTGCATGAAATTAAAATCAACTTAGATCAAGGAACCAGAGGTTGATAGCATGAAATGTAAATTGCATGAAATTAAAATCAACTTAGATCAAGGAACCAGAGGTTGATAGCATGAAATGTAAATTGCATGAAATTAAAATCAACTTAGATCAAGGAACCAGAGGTTGATAGCATGAAATGTAAATTGCGTGAAATTAAAATCAACTTAGATCAAGGAACCAGAGGTTGATAGCATGAAATGTAAATTGCATGAAATTAAAATCAACTTAGATCAAGGAACCAGAGGTTGATAGCATGAAATGTAAATTGCATGAAATTAAAATCAACTTAGATCAAGGAACCAGAGGTTGATAGCATGAAATGTAAATTGCGTGAAATTAAAATCAACTTAGATCAAGGAACCAGAGGTTGATAGCATGAAAAGTAAATTGCATGAAATTAAAATCAACTTAGATCAAGGAACCAGAGGTTGATAGCATGAAATGTAAATTGCATGAAATTAAAATCAACTTAGATCAAGGAACCAGAGGTTGATAGCATGAAATGTAAATTGCATGAAATTAAAATCAACTTAGATCAAGGAACCAGAGGTTGATGGTGGAATTGCAGGAAATTAAAATCAACTTAGATCAAGGAACCAGAGGTTGATAGCATGAAATGTAAATTGCATGAAATTAAAATCAACTTAGATCAAGGAACCAGAGGTTGATAGCATGAAATGTAAATTGCATGAAATTAAAATCAACTTAGATCAAGGAACCAGAGGTTGATAGCATGAAATGTAAATTGCGTGAAATTAAAATCAACTTAGATCAAGGAACCAGAGGTTGATAGCATGAAATGTAAATTGCATGAAATTAAAATCAACTTAGATCAAGGAACCAGAGGTTGATAGCATGAAATGTAAATTGCATGAAATTAAAATCAACTTAGATCAAGGAACCAGAGGTTGATAGCATGAAATGTAAATTGCATGAAATTAAAATCAACTTAGATCAAGGAACCAGAGGTTGATAGCATGAAATGAAATTAAAATCAACTTAGATCAAGGAACCAGAGGTTGATGGTGGAATTGCAGGAAATTAAAATCAACTTAGATCAAGGAACCAGAGGTTGATGGTGGAATTGCAGGAAATTAAAATTGCATGAAATTAAAATCAACTTAGATCAAGGAACCAGAGGTTGATAGCATGAAATGTAAATTGCATGAAATTAAAATCAACTTAGATCAAGGAACCAGAGGTTGATAGCATGAAATGTAAATTGCATGAAATTAAAATCAACTTAGATCAAGGAACCAGAGGTTGATGGTGGAATTGCAGGAAATTAAAATCAACTTAGATCAAGGAACCAGAGGTTGATAGCATGAAATGTAAATTGCATGAAATTAAAATCAACTTAGATCAAGGAACCAGAGGTTGATAGCATGAAATGTAAATTGCATGAAATTAAAATCAACTTAGATCAAGGAACCAGAGGTTGATAGCATGAAATGTAAATTGCGTGAAATTAAAATCAACTTAGATCAAGGAACCAGAGGTTGATAGCATGAAATGTAAATTGCATGAAATTAAAATCAACTTAGATCAAGGAACCAGAGGTTGATAGCATGAAATGTAAATTGCATGAAATTAAAATCAACTTAGATCAAGGAACCAGAGGTTGATAGCATGAAATGTAAATTGCATGAAATTAAAATCAACTTAGATCAAGGAACCAGAGGTTGATAGCATGAAATGAAATTAAAATCAACTTAGATCAAGGAACCAGAGGTTGATGGTGGAATTGCAGGAAATTAAAATCAACTTAGATCAAGGAACCAGAGGTTGATGGTGGAATTGCAGGAAATTAAAATTGCATGAAATTAAAATCAACTTAGATCAAGGAACCAGAGGTTGATAGCATGAAATGTAAATTGTATGAAATTAAAATCAACTTAGATCAAGGAACCAGAGGTTGATGGTGGAATTGCAGGAAATTAAAATCAACTCACAAAACAAGTCTGACTTTGGCACATGAAGTTATTCCCTGACAAAGTGTACTTAACAAGATAATGAAGGCGGACGATTAATGGAGGAGGAGTTGTAAGGCCTGACCTACGACTCCGTTCTTTCGGATGTCCCTTTTCCGTTCCTGATTTTCTCCTTATTCTTCGGAAAGCGCCCTTGTGGGTTTTCACTTTCTTTTCGTCCATTCGACCAGAAGCGCCCTTTCGGGTTTTCACCTCTAGTTTTTTTTTTTTTTTTTTTTTTTTTAGGCTATTCCCTGCAAATCTCATAGTAAAGTACGTGAGGTTATCAATTTTTAAATTCAAATCTTATGGCAGAAATTTAACTAATCAATAGCGCATTAGTCCAAGAGAAAGGATAGTATTAAAAAAGTGAGTAAGCAGGAAAACAACAGCAGAAGGAGTGGAGTATAACTTTATCATGGCTTTAGGAAAAATAGACTTTCAAAGGGAAAGGAAAGGTACAAGGATAGATTTCATATATTCCTTTTAGTTGGTTTTGAAGTCTTTTAACTGCCATATTCCAAGTTCTCTGAAGTCCCATGCCGTGACGGTTGCCTCTCTATCCGCGGTTTCATGCCCCCTTCCTTATTCCTCCAGTTTGGTTCTTGGGACGCCCTTTTTTGGTTTTCACCCCAAGAAGGTTTTTTTTTTTTTTTTTTTTTTTTTTTTTTTTTTTTTTTTTTTTTTTTTTTTTTTTTTAGGACGCCCTTTCGGGTTTTCATCCCTTCTCCTTTTTATGCATAGTATCTCTTGACAGTGTCGGCATTCACAGGTCTCGGGAATTCTTCACCGTCCATGTGGGTCAAAATCAAGGCTCCTCAATGAAACGCCTTTTAACCACATAGGGTCCCTCGTAGGTTGGTGACCATTTGCCCCGGGGATCGTTTTGGTTTGGTAGTACTTTCTTTAGAACTAAGTCCCCGGGTAGGAATTCCCGTGGGCGTACGTTTTTATCAAATGCTCTGGCCATTCTCCTCTGATATAATTGCCCGTGACATGCTGCTGTTAACCTTTTCTCATCCAAAGAAGTTTAATCGATCCAACCTTGATGGATCCATTCTCGACTCACCAATCACGATTCCTTGAGAATCCTTAGGAAGGAATTTCAACCTCAACAGTATCTGCTTCCATCCCGTAGACCAGTGAGTATGGAGTTGCCCCAGTTGAGGTTCTTATGGAAGTCCGGTATGCATGAAGAGCGTAGGGGAGCATGTCATGCCAATCCCTATATGTGACCGTCATTTTCCGGATTATCCTCTTTAGATTTTTGTTCGCGGCTTCCACCGCTCCATTCATCTGGGGACGGTATGGGGAGGAATTGAGATGTCGGATTCTGTATTGATCACACAAC
The DNA here is from genome assembly GCF_030052815.1 of Hevea brasiliensis. NCBI lineage: Eukaryota > Viridiplantae > Streptophyta > Magnoliopsida > Malpighiales > Euphorbiaceae > Hevea > Hevea brasiliensis. Next base: position 37,218,556 of record NC_079509.1, on the reverse strand, counting down.
TTCTGAATCTTCGGACCGTTCAGGTTCTTGGCGTTATCAGTGACAATTTCATTCGGGAGACCATGCCGGCATATGATATTGTTTCTGAAGAATTTGAGAAACGTGTTCTGCGTGATGTGAGCATATGATGTCGCCTCGACCCACTTGGAGAAATAGTCGATGGCTACAAGGATGAATCTATGCCCATTGGATGCTTTGGGATTGATGGGACCAATCACATCCATGCCCCACATTGCAAAAGGCCATGGTGAGACGAGATTGAACAGCTTGTGAGGTGGCACATTTATCGGATCTGCATAAATCTGACACTTGTGGCACTTCCGGAAATACTCGATGCAATCCTTTTCCATTGTGGTCCAAAAGTACCCACGTCGCATGATTTGCTTGGCCATCATGTGTCCATTGGCGTGAGTTGCACAATTTCCCTCATGAGTTTCAAAAAGGATTCTCTTTGCCTCCTTTGCATCCACACATCTCAATAATTCACCGTTGGAGCTTCTTTTGTATAGGGTTTCCCCACTGGGAAAGTACCCCAATGCTAACCTCCGAATCATCTTCTTTTCATTTTTGCTTGCCCCTGAAGGGAATTCTCCGGTTCTCATGAGACCGTGATGTCGTGATACCAAGGCTTTCCATCGAGCTCTTCTTCAATCATGAAGCAATAGGTGGCTCATCCCTTACTTTAATCTTCAACGTCAAACGTCGCCCTTCTTCGATTTGAGCCATAACAGCTAGAGTAGCTAAGGCGTCGACAAATTGATTCTTGTCTCTACTCGGATGAGTGAAAGAGATTTCTTGAATTCTGGTCATCTCCAGAAGTATTTCGGTAGGGGATTAGCTTGGGATCCTTGGTTTGCCATTCTCCCTTGACTGATAAATTATCGAGCCGAGTCTCCATACACCTCCAACTTTCTGATTTTCATCTCCAAAGCACATGTAGACCCATTACACAAGCTTCATATTCTGCGACATTGTTGGTACAGTCAAATCCCAACTTAGCCTATTGGGAAGTGCTTTCCTTCCGGGGATACTAGTACGGCTCAATTCCATTCCGGATAAATTGACTACTCCACAAAATACATTTCCCACACATCGATCGACCCCTCTTCTTCGCTACTTCATTAATATATTCGTCGTGGAACTCAAAATCCAGAGCTTCATAATCCGGATAGGGTTTTCCGCTAGGAGGTCAACAATTACGCTACCTTTCACCGCTTTCCGGTCATGTAGACTATATCATATTGGGAGAGTATAACCGCCACTTGGCTATCCTTCCCGCACGAATGGGCTTTCGAATCGATCCGATAGGATCCATCCGAGATAAGCCATGTCTTGTGATTCAACATGTAGTGCTTGAGGCGATTTGTCAGTCTGTGCTAACGCGCAACAAGTCTTTTCTAAGAAAGAGTACCTTGACTCACAATCATTGAACTTCTTGCTCGTAGTAAATGGCCCTCTCTTTTCGCCGGTATCATCATGTTGTCCCAAAACACATCCCATAGAGCTCGTTGGACTGCCATGTACAGATCGAGGCACGCTGCCACAAAGGGACCAATCTTCGTGGGTTTGACAAATACTGTTTGATTGTCTCGAAAGCCTTTTGACAATCCGAATCCCATTGGGTAGGATTGTTCTTCCGGAGTAGTCTGAAAATAGGCTCAGCTTTGGCAGTGAGAGTAGAAATAAATCTTGAAATGTAGTTCAACTTTCCTAGAAAACTGCGCACCTCCCTGTCTGTTTTGGGGACGGCATTTCTTGAATAGCTCGAACTTTGTCGGATCCACTTCTATCCCTTTCTCGCTACTATGAATCCCAACGGTTTTCCCGATCTAGCTCAGAAGATGCATTTAGCAGGTTCACTTCAACTTGTATTTCCTGAGCCTTTCGAGCACCCTCCTCATCACCTGAACGTGGCTCTCTTCTCCCCTGGATTTAATGATCATATCATCCACATATACCTCCACTTCTTTATGCATCATATCGTGGAATAATGTAACCATTGCGCTACCGTAAGTAGCCCCAGATTCTTCAACCCGAAGGGCATGACCCGATAGCAAAATACTCCCATTGGGTGATGAAAGCGCTTTATCCTTGTCTTCCTTGTCCCTCGAATCTGATTGTACCGATGCCCCATCAATACACGAACACCTACCCAATCCCGCGGATTGCCAACTAACACATCAATGTGAGGGAGAGGGAAATCATCTTTCAAACTTGCTTTATTAAGGTCCCTGTAGTCAACACACACCCCGACTCTCCGTCTTTCTTCATTCTTCGACGACATTAGCCACCCATTGGGGATATTTGACTACTTCCAAGAATCCGTCATATCGCTTTCTTGACTTCATCCCGAACCTTGAGCAGGTGTGGGATTCATTCTCCTCGATTTACGCTTCACCGATCGTTCACGGAATTAAGGGAATCTTGTGCGTCACTATCCGGGGTCCAAACCGACCATATCATCATAGCTCCATGAAAATACGCCGAGAAATTCCTTAAGCGCACCGATCATATCTCCCAATTCCTCATTCTCCACTATCTTAAGTTCCCTTTTACTTCTTCCGAGCCTAAGTTTATTGTGCGTGTTTCATCTTCACAAGGTACGAGGAGGGTTCATCTTTTCACCGCTTTCTTCGTAAGGTCTTCCTCGATTACTTGAAGTAATGGCGATTATGGGGATTTCAAAATTAACTGAGGAATTTTGAGTCTATTGGATTATTAGGTGTTAATTGATGAATGGTCCTGAATGAATAAAGAATAGAACATGTTATAAGGATGGAATTAAAAAGGAAAGAGAGTATTGGATTTAAAATGCGCTATCAATTCATTAATATTAATGCCTTAAGAAAAGGTCCATTTACAGTATTACACTTGTCACCATGGACAAAATGATCAAGTGTAGATAACCAGAGGTACTTTACTCGAAATTGAGTACAGGGATATCCTCCGTTGTCCATTGTCAAGCTCTGCTCCTCACCATGGGTGAAACTAGGGCTCATACAAGGAATCCAGTTGGATGACATCTATGGATGGATCATCGCGATCCTTCCAGTACTTGCCGGATGTTGGATGACCGGTTTGGTGAAGATCTCCGTAATTCTCGGGACTATTTTCATTTTTTTCGTCTCCTGGTCGAACCTCTGATCCCGAAGCATCCTCCTCATCCAGAATCGCCCATCCACGAGGGCATCCTCCTCATACCCCAAACCACAACGGCCTATCTTCTGAATAGCCGGTATAGGCTCGACGATTCCTTGCAAGGCGGCCCAAGCCTTTCCCCTCTTGATACCCGTTTCTTGACATTACTTTGGCCACCATAGCCATAGCCCCTTCCTTCCAGATCTTGCAATTCAAGGGCACGGAAAGAACTCTCCAATGATTCCTCGGCCGCTTCCACATAAGGAAGTGATTGCGGCTTGGTGACCGAGATGGCCTCTTCGCCTTACCGTGATGATTTTGCCGCCTTAATGTATTTGATCTTCTCGTGTAAGGTTGAAGGAACAGTTCGCAGAGTGGATCCACGGCCTCCCTAATAACATAGTGTAAGCGGCTCAATGTTCATCACTTGAAACGTGACGTTGAAAGTACATGCCCCGACTTGGATTGGCAAGTCAATGTCTCCCAGGACCTCTCTCCTGGTACCGTCAAAGGCTCTTACCACCATTGCACTTTGACGTATATGCGATTGGTCAACCGGTAGCCTGGCTAAGGTTGCACTAGGCAATACATTGAGGGCCGATCCGTTATCGATGAGAACCTTGGCCACTATACAACCCTTACACTTCACGCTACATGTAGAGCTTTATTGTGCCCTAAGCCCGCAGGTCTACCTCCTCTTCGTAAAAGGCTACGAGCCGATGCTTGGATTTGTCCTACTATTTTCTCAAACCGCCGGAGTAATGTCGGGTTCACAAAGGCCTGATCCAGGATTCTTTGTAGGGCTTGTCGGTGGACTTCCGAGCTCAGGATCAGTGATAACAGTGAAATTTGGGCGGGGGTTTTTCTCAATTGCTCCACCACGTCATACTCGCTCTGTTTCATTATTTGGAGCAGCAGTTCTTCGTCTTCCTTGTGCTCAATAGGCTCTGCTTCCCATGCTTTCTCAACCTCCTCTTCCGGGTTTCTGGATGACTCTCCCATATTAACTATCCATTTTCTCTTCTCTATTTATTAGTTCACGTAACAACTCCCACTTACAGTTATAAACTCGACTTCTTGATCAGGTGTAGAGTATTTTGTTGCAATAACGGGTCTAGAACTGGCTTTGTGAGTAGTGTTGCTAGCGAGTCCAGATAAGTCATTCAAGTGCTCGTGAGGAGCGAAACATGGTTTTGGTGGTGCCGAGGTGAGGCAAGACTAGGAGCGGATGTCTTTGACGCCCTCGAGTGAAAACTTGGAAGTTATAATTCCAAGGGACAGCGTGAGTATTGGTGATGGGGAGCTGAGGTGGAGTTTGGATAACTGTTACCGGCGGAGAGGCTACCGGGGGTGAGAAGGTGATTCTGGGTTTGGAGGTGGAGGCGTTCTGGCTGTATCCGGTGGTGTTCACTCCTTTTTCCGTTTTCAGCCTTGTCTGGCATCTCAGAACCCTGAGAGACAATAAGTTCTGGACTTCTTGCCTGAACCCCTCACAATCTCGCAGCTCATGGTCACCGCCTCCATGGTAAGGACACTGCACTCTCTTTGAATCCCGCTACCTGAGGGCAAAGGTAGCCTTCCCTCGTTGCTATAGTAAAAATCTCCTTAAAGTATGGAACCAGCTCATCCACTTCTGGTGTTGATCCCTCTCCTTTAGACTCTATCATATTTACACCACTGCCCGCATTGTGGTTAGGCAGTGGGTTTGAGGTAACATTGGGGAGGGAACCATTTCCCTCGATCTTCAGCCACCCGTTTCGGATTAAAGCGTGCACTCTCCTCCGAGTGCCCTGCTTGTCGCTGAATGCCCTTGTGCTCCTCCATGATACTCACAACGGCGGTGGCATCATACCACAGGATATGGCGGCTGGATTGGGTCTAAAGGGACTGGTACGATTTGGTTTATACCGACAAGGTATCGGTATATTTCACTGAGAGGGAGGGGAAGGGGTGGATCAGGATTCCTTGGAGGTCTTGGGTTATTTTGTGGTGGTCGTGGTTGAGCTGGAGGAGGAGGTGGTCTCGGTTGGAAATTTGCAGGTGGGGCGTATTGTGGGCGTGGTTGTGAATAATTAGGGAAAGGGGGTGGGATGTTTGCGATAGTTGGGCCATGAGAGGAGGATATGGCGGTAGTTATTTTGGGGAATTGGGGAAAATTATTACGAGTGATGGAATGTACATCACTCTCTTCTTCTTGCCAAAATTGGCGCCTTTTTCACAGTGGTTCTCACCAACTCAGAGCCTTCCTATTCTCAGATTAGCTTCAATTCTCTCACCGGCTTGGATGATATCTGAGAAGCTGCTGGAGGTATTTCCGATCATCAGGTTGAAGTAGGGAGCCTTCAATGTTTCGATGAATAGGGAGCAGAGTTCATTATCGGTCACCGGAGGATATACTTCTGCAGCCTTCTCCCTCCATCGTTGGGCGTACTGCTTAAAACCTTCCCGGTCTCTCTGTACTAGGTTCTGGAGGTCCCTCCTTGTGGGTGCTGCATCACAATTGAATTTGTACTGCTTAAGAA